>NC_056743.1:679164939-679399939 GCF_019279795.1 Protopterus annectens | reverse complement strand
TGTTGATGGTACCCATATTTTTTTGTATATTTTGCTTCTGACATGTCATTTTCTGGCAGGTTGACAAGAAGGAACTAACAGGCCGGACACTACTCCCTGTCCCCGGTTACACTGATAAAGTGGAATTTGGTGTGTTGGTGTCTTTCGCTTACAAAATTGAGGGAACAGGTATGTTTCACAAAGGATGAAGACATTGAACTGTTTTGAGTAACTCTGTAATGTTGTTTGGATGCTTTCCTCATTCAGTAAAATACTAGAAGTTGTATAAATAAAGCATTCTGTAGGAGACTAACATTCTTATCCACCTTGCCTGTATTTAGGACATGCTGCATATGTTTATTGCATTAATGTTTAGAGCTAAACTTTTAAAGGGAGCTAGTTTAATGAAAGCTATGCATGTAAATCAGTTATTTGAATGTGGTTCAGTACTGGTTTTTAAGGTGTTGTTCTCACCCAATTCTATTTTTTTTATTTGCTTTGATCTCCCACTGGCCATCAAGCATCATCTCTTGCCACTCAGTTGGCCTGTTCATTCTCCTTCAGGAAAGAGCCCTATGAGTGAGGTATAGTCGAAAAAGGAGTGCTGCCATCATCTACTCTGAAGCTAGGGTTTCCACTTGCTTGCCTTAATTCCTTGTGCATGCTCACTCACTGTTATGTGAGGCATGCATTTGGACATAGCACAAGACTATCATTCACTTCCATGGGTGACGTAAACCCACAAACACCTCTACCACTTGGAATGAGAATATCATGCTCGTTTCTGTGATCTGTATGGGGAAGTTGGTGCATGTCGTCTGTGTACCCCAGACTTGCACTCCACCCCTTCCCCATGAGACAGGCAAATGGGCTTATTCTCTTCACTTATCTTCCTCCACTTTCATCTCCAGCAGGTGCTGACACTGCTAATCAAACTGTGGTTTCCTGGGTCATAGTCTCTCCCACCCATTTAATTTTAACCATCAAAATATTGTACAGTACTTAAAACTGGGGCATTTACATTGTCATTACATGTAATAATGCTGTTGCTTATGGGAAGAGACATTCTGTAGTTGTGGCTGTGAGCGATGTGATTTTGGAAGGTGGGCAGTTCATTCTTTTCAAGTTCTCTGGTGAGACATCAGGGCTATGTGTATATGTAAATTGAAAATATCACCTTTATTTATAATTTTATTCTCTAATTTCAGATGAGGAGGTGGTGGTTGCCACCACTCGTATTGAGACCATGCTTGGAGATACTGCAGTAGCTGTGCACCCACAGGACCCCAGATACCAGGTAATCCGACACATGTTTGTCTCTTTTGTTCTCAACATTTTTTTGAAGGCTTGATTTGTCAGGTCACTGTTCAGCTTTCTAAAATGATGTTTAGGCTAATGTTTGTGTACATGCGTGTGTTACACCTAAAAAATATGCATACATAAAATAGTTATATAGAAGCTACTCTCGCTGAGCAGTTATTCAAATCATTTTTTTACTGCTGTAATATTTGTTTTTCAGCACCTACATGGAAAGTACGTTGTACATCCATTCTGTGACAGGAAGATGCAGATTGTCTTGGACGAGTTTGTTGACATGAATTTTGGCACAGGTAAAAAGGAAAAAAACTGCTGTAGCAAAGTGCCTTCAAAAGGAATATTGTACTTTTTTCTGGATGCTGATGATGCAATATATTTTAATATGTAATTTGGATCTGGATGCTGATGATGCAATACATTTTAATATGTAATTTGGAAACTAGTGGCTCTATTTAGCATGGTTAACAACAAAGTGCATTAGAGCCAAGCTGTAGTAAAATCACACTGCTGGTGTTAAAGCAGACAGTTTATCAAAAAAAGATAAACAGCATTGCAAAAATTTGACTGGGCAGTGAGTAAGTTTTAACACACCACAGCATCCGTTCACCTTTTCCATCCACTGTGTTCATTTTCTTTATGAAATAAAATTCTGAGGTCTAGAAGTAAGTGTCCGAGACATTTACAGAGAAAAATCAAGGCACTGAGAAAATGTAAGGGAACTAAAGATGAGGAAGACCACATCTTTATTGGCTAAAGCTTTAAGAGATGGAGAAAGCAAAGTTGCAAAGGCACTGGATAACAAAATAGTAGCAGATGCAGTGACAAAATATTTGGTAGCTTTGTGTAGTAAATGGCATGGGAATAGAGCTGAGCCTTGAAAGAGGTACATGGGAGTGGAAAGAAGGGTTCTGAGAAAGGGGAGAGACTGAATAGATGCATAGTTTTCATAGTAGATTCATCTTCTTTCTGGTGATTCCTTGCTATGCGTTATTGCCTGCTATTGCTAAGCTTTGTTTGTCAGACCTGAAGGCATTCAACTCGTTCTGCAGTGCATGCTGTGTTATAAGCATTCTGATTCCTACAGTGCTTATTCAGTCATGCACATGTAAAGTCATTTCCTTTTGTCACTCTGAAAAGGAAAAATGTCTGTTCAGACTCTCATTTGGTATAAGGCTTTCATAATTTCATTTTCTAATGTCTGTTTTATCGTAAACTCTTCTGACAAGCGAGTCTTGGAATTTTACTTTTGCAGCTGCCTGTTTAAACATTTCCAGTTTCATCATTACTTTGTAACTAAGCCTCTGTTGCTTGACAACAGTCATTCAGTGTAACCAACTCTCTGTTCCTTAAAAACAGCCACACAGGTTGCTTGTGTTGTGTTTTCTACCCGTAATTTGTTGTTTTCATGGAACAGCATATTTTAGTGTTTCCTGTTCACAAAATGAACTCTGATTTAATGGGTCTTATTGTGACTGTTGTTTTTTGCCCTTCTGGTAAATCGTGCTTTCCTGCAGTTTGTGCTTTGTGCTATCATAAACTTTAGATGAATTTTTGGCTTGAAGCCTTTCACTCTAACAGGCTTGGCAGCTTTCTAGTATTTTCGAAGATATTTTGAAAGAGAATAGCTGAAGGTTAATATCTTGGTAGTTTGAAGCTATCAGCATTTTTTAATAAAATCTGCCTTACCAAAATAAAAGTTGCAACTCAGAACTGTAAAAAGTTTTAACAAATTAGGATTGAGATCAGATAAAGATATGCCTAAAACTAAGGGGTAAATGCATTAGGGGATATATTAACGTGGTAGATCAGGATTCAGCAGTCTTAGCATGCTGCCTCAGTAGAATATGCCCTTTTTGTTGCAGTGTACCTCGCGTAATTGTGAAAAAGTCTCAAATTGTGTACAGATATAAGCTGTAGTGATTATTTATTGACATTTGATTACTGGGAAAGTCTGACTGGGTAGAAGCCCATTTTCAGCAGAGGTTCAGGGAGAAAAGCTCCAAATTATTGCAAAACATTTTAAGGATAATTTTATAATCTTCACAAATAAAAGAAAAACAAACAGTTTAAATATAGCAAATTCGTGGTAATATAAAACATTGATTAAGAATCAGTTATTTTCTTTTATACAGTATGCACCCACTCTGCCCATCACAAGCTAGATCAAAGCGACTGTATTGATCAAGTGACAGCAGTACTTAGGCACTGTCACACAGACTGCTTTCTAACACTCTCCCCTCCCTGCAAGTTTGGGGTCAAGTGAATGAAATACTTTTCCTGTTACCTGCCACCTCAGCTCACAGAATCTCACAGAGCTCTAGATGTCTTTGTATAAGGAATCACGGCTGACCTTTCACAAAGATCCAGTGACCTAAAGGACTCGTCCACATTTTCCTTCCAAATTGTTTTTGAGCTGTCCCTGAATCAGTTCATCTTATCCTGCTTTTCTTTGCAAGGGCAGAAATTGGGGGAGACAGCTCTTCACAGTCTAGAGGCCAAATTCTAAAAGACTTGCTCTTGGTGTAAACTTGTCCCAATTCCAGGAAGCTTGCTCTTTGTGTATGGGACTTGCCTGTGGTATAAGGCCCGTCTTTAAAGCAGGTTTACACAAGTCGCTTACACCAAGAGCAACTCATTTGGAGTCCGGTCGTGGATGTGTACTGTTGGCTCTTGTTCTGTCTGAAAAATGTTGTTGAATTTAGGAATACTAAATATTTGTTCCTTTCTTTTGGTCTAAGAAGGAAATTACTTGTAGTTGCAAAACAGACCCTCGCCAAATAGGATCATAGGAGGTTACTAGGCTAATGGCCCTGGAGCCCTTACAAGCCTAGTCAAGCGTTTATCCCCAGAAAAAAACCTCAGTCAGCAGCTGTCACCCCTGTCAGAGGGACAAAGGTGGAACCCCAGGGACAAATTTGTGGTTTCCCATCCACTCATCAAGATTGCACTTGAAGAGGGTCAGAGAGGTACTCTGTTTGTTTGACATGTATGGGAAGTCTATTCCAGAGATGGGGTAGCCTCTGGGAGACAAACTTGTCTCTCCAGTAGGTTCTGTTGATGTCGCATAATAGATTTAGGCTATCGAGCGAGTAATCTGGAGCGTTTGTCCCTGGGCCAATGCTGAAAATTGGCTTTGTTCCAAGTTGGACTTTCCTGGTTAATGCATAAGGAGTTAGACTTACAGATATGGAGCATCTCTAGTAGGGCTGGATCTGATATTGCCTTGTAGGCAACTGACAGATCACCTCTGAGCAATTTGTATGATACTGAGTAAAGTGATGGGATTTAAGCCTGTCCGCATAGGACAAGTATTGTAGACCATGGATTCTCTTTGTGAGGTATCTGTGGCATTTGCAGTTGGTGCAGGTGTTTGGAGAGGTACATACCAAATGGAGTGCTGTGCCACAATTATAGGTCTAATGAGGGAGGAGTACAGAGAGAGAACCTTTTTTCTGGATACAATCCCTTTACTTATGAGATGAATCAAGTAAAAGGCTTTTCTGACCACTGCCACCACATGATGGTCGAATATGAGATTGTTGTCAATCTGAGTGCCCAGGTCTCTTACCACGGCTTGTGTGCTTAGGGTGTTGTCGTTGATGTGGTAATCAGTAGGGGCCATGTTTTTGCAGCATGGTATAATACATTTTGCGTTTAATTTAAGGCCATGACTTTGACACCAGTTATTTTTAGCTGTGAGACCCCCTTGCAGTATGTTAACATCATTTGGGGAGTCTATGACAGCACCCAACTTAGTCACCCGCACACCTGGTCAACCATAGGCCCTTTATCTTTGCTCGGACCTTTGAGAAGGAGATGCCAAAGTAGGGGTCCCAGAACAGATCCCTAGGGAACACCACTAGTGACAGGTCTGCTGTCAGAGCTGGTGGAACCTATTATGATCTTGTGGGTCCTATCTGTGAGCCAGTTGGCCACCCATCTGACGAGATGGGGATTAACACCAAGTTGTGTTATCTTTTCGATGATACCCGAGTGGGGGATTGTGTCAAAGGCCTTGGCCAAGTCAAGGTAAGCTGTATGTACTGACTTTCCCTCTTCCAGGGCCTTGGTGACAGTATCAAAGAAATCAGCTAGGTTCAGTAGGCAAGATCTGCTCCTGACTAATCTGAATTGGGTGGGGTTAAGTGTTTGGAGATTGCCTATGTCTTTGTTTATGAGATCCATAGCAACACGCTCCATGGCTTTACAGATCAGACTTGTCAAGCTAATGGGGCTATAGTTTCCCGGGTCAGTAGTGGCACCACCTTTGTGCAAGAGGATGATAATGGCAGTTCTCCACCATGCTGGAATGAAGCCTGTAATTAGGCTGTGGTTGAATAAGTTGCTCAATGGCAAAGCTAGTTCTTGCTGGAGATGGTGCAGAATACAGCCTGGGATTTTATCAGGTCCCATGGGAGCGGTGTTCTTTGCCTTGGATAGGGCCTTTAATGTTTGATCTATGGAGATGTGAAGTGTGGGACAAGTATCGGGGATGTTGACTGAGCCTTTGGAAGGTGATAAGGGAATGAAATTTGCATTGAACCTTTGGGGGATAAGGGGGCGCTGAACCTTAGGTTCAGTGCCCCCTTATCCACCAATCGGCTAGCAAGTCGGCAGGATTAGTGTAAGTGGTACCATTAAGTACTAATTTGGAACAAACTTGGACTTTGCTATGGAGGTTCCTAACATAACTGTTTTCCATTTGTTTCAGAGGCTAGTTTCAACTCATAATTGGCTTTGGAGTTTTTCACTAGTGATCCAGTTTGCTTGTTGAGGCAGAGGAGGAAGATTTTCCGATTTGGAATTTGTTCCTTTTTACCCTTGGACAACAGTTTCTTCCTTTTGTTGTGAAGTCTGTTGATAGCGGATGTCCACCAGACAGGTTTGTGTTTCCTTGAGAAGCAGCTTTTAGTTCTGTTGGGTATGGCTGAGTCCATGCAGTTGTACAGGTGCTTGTGTACTGCAGTGGCGTATTGTTCAGCATAGTTGTCTGCATCCTGTGAGGGGAAGGTGGTGTGAAGCTGCTGATTACCTCCCTTAGGAGGGTGTAGTCAGATTTTCAGAAGTTTTTTAGCCTGGTTATGGCTGGCGAGGGGGTGGGTGGGTTAGAAACTTTGAATGAGACAGATTGATGATTTGACCTCACCAAGGAAGAACATACTATGGGAGTAGTGCAGCGGTCACCCATGTTTGTGAGACCCAAATCCATTATGTTATCCTCCTTGTGGAGGATGAGACCAGCTGGTCTAGTACATTAGAGCTGATGAAGCCAAGGAATCGTTGGGTGAGTGCATTAGTGCAGAAATAGTTCACCCATTCTATGGTGAAGTAGTTGAAGTCACCAAGGATCAGGGTTTTAGGGGGTACCTTGATGGAGCCAGGTAGGTCCAGGTAGGAGGAGTGGGTGTCCTGAGACACAGAGGGGGGGATCTATAGCTGGGTATAACTTGGATGGATGCTTTGCCCAACTGTCAGTTGCACCTGGAGTAATTCCAGTGAGTCATGCTGATAAACCAGTCTGGAGGTGTGCCTGTCTTTAATGAAGATAGAGACTCCACCACCCGTAGTCTTTCCGACCTCATTTTGTGGTCAGAAAGTGTGGAATGAGGTATAGCCTGGTAAAGCAGGGGTGCTCTCCGCAGCGCTGAATCAATTTTCCATGACTGCAAAGACATTGGCATCTTCCAGTGTTAGGAGAGCCTCCAGTGAGTGCATTTTCAGATTAAGGCTCCTAGCATTGAGCAGCATGACCTTCCATTTGCTTTTTGACCGATCTTTCATGTTGGAAGATTTGTCTTTGGGACATGGCCTTAAAAAGGCACAATGGGGGAGGCAAGAGCCTTGGCCAAGATCTGGAACCCCAGGAGTAACAGGTGGAGGCCACCTCTGGCAAAACATCAAGGCCTGTCAACCGTGTCATCCCATGCAGGCAGATACTGGATCCCCTTGGAAAGACACCAGAAACTAAGCCAGTTGTTGAAGTCAATCACATTTTGGTTGGCTTTGTGGTATCATTCTTAGTGAAGGTAGGATGCTGCTCAGGGCTAGGGTCACACCTGCCTAGAACACGAGAGCTCAATCATGTCTCTTCATATAGTCTAGGGAGGTACGTCTCAAGTCATTCACACCAACATGGACAATGACAGAGTCATACTTGTTCCTGTTGTGGAGAGACTTAAGTGGCGTGCATGATGTGGTGGATTCTAGCACCTGACAAACAGCAAATTGCTATCTGCATGTTTTGTCATCAAATGACTAACCACCCTGTAGAAAATGCCATTACAAAAGTCCCTCCACTAGAGGCATGCCTTCAAGCCAGCACATTCTTCAAGAATGTCTCTGTTGGAGATTTATTCTTTGTGGCTACTTGGTCATTGGTACATACCTTCATTGAAATGTTTTTTTTACTTTAACTTCTGGATTTGCGCTTCCATTTGTTTGGCTGTACTAGAGGTCTCGATTTCTGAGTCATCATGGTGCTTGTGCTGTCCTCTAGCTTTATCCACTGTGATGGATTTATTGCTTGGAATTCTTCCTGGTCAGAATCCATCAAGGAAGCACCCACAGCTTAAGATTTATCTTATACTTGATTACCTCATCATTTGATCTGTGAGAGTATTCTCCTTTATTGGCTCCATGTACACTTTCACCATCTCTCCTGTTTATAGATGACCCCTCTGTCTAACCTCTTCTGTTGAACTTCCTATAATTAGGCAGTTATTTACTTGTATGTATGTTTTCAGTTTAGATGTTACGTGTCATTGCTGTTTCTTGATTTGTAAGACACATACCTGCTAGTAGTTGGAGATGAACTGGCAAGCTCAGACTCTAGGTATACTTGTGTACTTTGTGTGACATCATGACGTGCACTACTCTCTGCCACATATGTATCTCATGCGTGAAAGCTTTTTAAAGTAAATGTTGATTTTCCTTTTGAATAGTTCACCAATCAGAATTTATTTGTTGTTCAACTGATTCAGTGTGCTGATTCAGTGTGACCACAGTTGTATTTCCTTTTTATAGTTCTGTTTTCAAATAACTTTACCTATGTTTGTTTTGTACTGCGGCATTTTGTAGTTTGCATATACTGACTGTTTTTGTTTTTGTCACCTCTAGGTGCAGTAAAAATTACTCCAGCACATGATCCAAATGATTATGAGGTGGGGCTGAGACATGGCTTGGATTTCATCAACATTATGGATGACAATGGGTTCCTTATCAACGTGCCTGAACCCTTCCTGGTAAGAAGATGATTTTCCAATAAACATCAAGATGCGTGTTACATAGCAGTACAATACTATATTTTGGCATCTGAATGTAAATGCTTCCCAACAAATACCCAGTGAGATATAACCTTTTCTTTACTAATATTGCCTTACTGGAATATGTTCTGATATACATTAGAACTTGGTAATGAGTTAAACAGATCTTGAATTTCAGTAGCAAAAATGGGCTGCAGTCTGTATGTAGCTAGTATAGCACATATGCGGTGTTCCATTTCTAAGGTGCAGTTAAACTATAGAATCTAGTGCTGTCCGTGTCATTATTGATCACAGATGGTTAAGGATCTGATTTGAGTAAGCACTAAAAAAGACAGCTCCTGAGCTTCCAGCTCCTCGTCTTCCCAAGATACCTTGCTACCCATAACCCTCCGATCTCGTTTGCCATGATTTGAAAATAGCTGAGCTTCCTGAAGCTCCTGTTCACCCTTTCAGATAAGTGCTTTTTTTCTACTTTTTGGGGTCTCTTTTTTTTTTTCACTTTTTAATCTCCTACCTCATTTATATCTAGGTAGTTTCCTTCCCTCCTGGTAGCCTTTTTGGGTAGTTTCTGCTAGGTCCTTCCCGGGCTCCCACCCTTGTCGTCTTGGTTTTGGGTTCCTTCTTCCCTTCCTTTCTCTACCTTGTTCCCCTGCCCCCCTTGGTGTATGTAGTGTGCAGGTGGTATGTGTGGGGTGTGAAAGTATGTCTGACAAACCCACAGGTTTCAAACATTGTTTCCCATGCTGTCTGAAGTTGCCCCTTGCTGTCATGCACGAGGAGTGTGTTTACTGCCTAGGAGAGTCGCATCTGGAGGTTGAATGTGACATTTGCGCCAGATTCAACTACAGAGCTCTCCTAGAGGGCATGAATAAGCTCCTGCTAAAGGGGCTGGCAAAAGGGGGGTCCCCTTGTCTTGGGTTCCTCTTCCAAGCCTCCTTCGGATCCCAAGAAGAAGTCTTCTTCCTCTTGGGATTCTCTTGCCAAAAAGCTGAGGCTCTCTGATCGTAGTTCCCCAGATCTCAGAGTCCAGCCTCCCTGGCTTTGGATTTGGGCTCTTTGTCTCCAAGAGCTCCAGCTGCCCCTCTCTATCAGAGTCCTTGGAGCCTCAGAGGTCCTCTAATCCAACCAGACCTAGGCCACCCTTGGATCCGACCCCTCTGTCTAATCCAGCCGTGGTTCCACCTAAGTCTTCAGATCCAACCAGACCCTCGAATATGACAGTTTTTTCGGATCCGATCATTATTGTAGACTCTCTCTTCTCTGTCAGGAGATCGGATTTGAGGCTGTGTAGCGGGTCTCCTTCGAGACCGTAGGCCATCAGCTAGGTCAGGACCATTCCTCCCTATCTTCCTGTTCCACCAGAAGTCTGCTCCCCTCAAATATGGATAGGATAATGAAGAGCTTTCTCAATGACCAAATCGAGTTGGGCTTGTTGCCATCCCCAGGCCATTTGCCCAAGGGACCTTTGCCCCTGCAGAACTCCTCTCTACCCAACCGACACATCCAGGGTCGAATCCTGAGCATCAGGGAACAGTGGTGTCAGGTATTGCTTCCTTTCCCACATTGGCTGAGTCCCTGATGGGTTCAGCTCCGTTGCCCTCTGAGCTAGCGATGGCTCGATCCCACGGGGAGGAGGGTCTGGTCCGGAGTTTTTTGACCGTTCCTTCCCTTTGGAGACCTCTGCTTTAGACAGCTCTGGGCCAATATTGTCAGAGGACATCTGTGCTGCATCGGGGTACCCCCCTTCCATCCCACTCGTCTGTGGCCGGTTGCTTTCCAGGCAATAGAGAGGACTTCCTCCAGATGGGCAGCTGCTTCTATCTTTGCTGTAGATCCTCCCCAGCCTCTTTTGACATTGGGTGGCGAGACCTCATCATCCTACCAGGGTCAGCCCTCCAGTGAGCTCCTTCAGATGGGCATTACCCTCATCGGGGTCCCTTCCTCTTCCTAATCCTCTCTGGAGCACACTGTGGAGGAGCCTCCCCAGAAAAGGATGTGCAAGAGGAGGCACTTGGACTCCCCTCGAGAGTCCCTCACTGAGGACACTGATTTTGAGGGAGACTGGTCCCCCCAGACTTCCGTCCAAGGACGTGTCTTTTGGGGACATCCTCGAGATCCTTAGAGTGAGGTGGTTGTTTTTCCCCCACCCCATCTTCAGAGGAATCTGTGTTCCTGGAGGCCTTCGGGACAGGCCCATCTTCCACAATCTTCCACCTGGGTGTCTCCTCCTGCTGATGAGCTTGAACAGCTCATTCCAGCAGGACTTGGAAGGAGCCGGGCACAATAGAACCTGTTTCAAAGAAAGCTGATAAATTCCAGAGCCCCCCTAAAGATAAGACTTTTTGGAGTAAAGGCATTCCTGTTGATGCTGTTGTGGTCGCAGCTACCAAAAAGGAGCTCGCTAAACAGAGCTCCACGGTCCATCCCATAAACAGGGAGTCTTGGGCACTTGACCATTTTGGGAATCGTGTTTGCCTCTGCTACGTTTGGACTGAGAACAACAAACTACATGGCACACTTTACCCAGTTGCAGAGGGACTTGGTATCAGAACTCTCTACATCCTTTTCAGCGTTGCTGCCTCTGAACAGTCTTAAATTAGTCTCTCCGAAGCCCTAGCTAACGCCTTGATGATGTTGATCTCCAGTGCAGTGGAGGCCACCTCTCAAGTGGTGGGGTATGAGCATTGCTATTACGCGTCATCCCTGGCTTCACTCTGATTTTGGAGAAAATGTCAAGGTGTCATTTACTAATGCCCCTTTCGACGGGTTAACACTGTTTGGTCCCTTGGTCAAAGAAATCTTAACCCGTAGCGAGCAGGAGGGAAAGACCGTCCGCAGTTGGGATCAAGTTTTCTACTCCACAACATTCCTTTTCCAAGAATCAGAGGGGTAGTAAGAAACTGTGGTTCCGCAGGTCTCAGTCTTCCTTCCAGGATGCTCTTCAGGAATCTTCCTCTTCTGACAGGGGGAAGGGGGTTTGATAGCAGACACCACACCAGAGACAGAGTTCCACAGAACCAGAGCTCCCAGGAGCGCTTCTTGGAGAAGCCCCCTCAGCACTGCTGAAGTGCTGCCTGGCTCTCCTGCCCTGGAGGCAGTTGGAGGTCATATCTCCCTACACCCACTAGCCTGGACAAGTATTACCTCAGTTCAGTGGGTGCTAAACATTGTATCCAGGGGATAGTTCATACCCTTTTTCAGCCCCCTCCCCACTCAGAAGTCTCTCAAGGATGTTCCACCCAGCCAAAGGGAGTTGACCCTCTTCGAGGTTCAAGACCTCTTTCAAAAAAGAGCCATCCAGGAAGTCCCTACAAGACAGCAAGAGTCCATAACGTACTCTAGCTTCTTTTTGGTGCCCAGGAAAACTGGAGATCTATGTCCCATTCTGGACCTCAGTGTTCCAAATTTGTCAGTCAAGAAGTCGAAGTTCCGGATGGTCACTGTTTATTCTGCCACTTCTGCACAAGGACTATTGGATGTGCTCAGTGGATCTCAAAGATGCGTGCTGTCATATAAAAATCGACAGATGCACCAGGAGATGCCTGCACTTCCGGCTGGGAGACGGTCACTACCAGTTCAGAGCCCTGCCCTTCGGTCTCACCTCAGCTCCCGGAGTGTTTACCAAATGTATGGCAGCGGTAGCAGCCTATCTTCGGCTGCAAGGTTTCCAGGTCTTCCCATACCTGGATGATTGACACCCACAAGGCATCAACTCACTGTGGCCACAGATTATACACTCAAGTCCCTGTCAGGACCTAGGCACCACAGTCAACCTGCCCAAATCTCGAGTCCCCTGTAAGAGCCTAGAATTTATCAGGGTCCTTCAAGACACAGAGTCGAGATGATTCGGGAACAGGTCAGTCTTCTGGATCTGGAGCATCCTTCAGTGCATTTTATCTTGCAAGCCGTAGGCTCAGTGCCAATTCAGTTAGACCCTCTCGCCAGATAACACATGCGAGTGCTACAATGGACCCTTGCGGTGCAGTGGTCACCCCACTTTCATCTTGAGTCCATGACCGTCAGGACTTCTCAAGTCTGCAGCCATCACCTTGCTTGGTGGCTCCAAGCCCGAGACCTTCTAGCCAGACCCTTCTGTCAACCCCAACCCAAACCACAGTGACCAGAGACACCTCCCTGTTGGGGTGGGTGGGAGCATTATCGGGGAAAGACTGTCCAAGGTACGTGGTTCCCCCTTAGAGACCAAATTGCACATCAGTGTTTTGGAGATGAGAGCAGTCCTCTGAATGTTGCAAGCCTTCCAAAACGGTTTCCATATTGGGACCATTGCAATTCAGACAGACAACATGGCAGTGTCTGGTACATCAACAAACAGGGAGGGAGGAATATGAGGTTATCCCCTGTGCAGAGAGGCCATGAGGGAATGAGTGATGTCTTCCAGGCGATTTTTTCTTGCAACGTATATTCCCAGCAGTTCCAGTGCATTAGCTGACAAACTCGGCAGATCTATCCTAAGTCCTCATGAGTGGTACCTGAATCCATCAGTGGCACGTCAGATGTTCGACCATTAGGGTTTCCCTTGCTGCAGTTTTTCTGCCCCTCTGGTCAATCACAAACGCAGCAAATACTTTGCCCTGATCCCCAAAATGGTGGAGTCACCTAGGGACTCTCGGGTTCACGATTGGCTGTCGGGTCTTCTGTATGTCTATCCCCCAACTCCCCTCATTCCCAGAGTTTTACAGAAAGCTCGTCGACTTGAAGACTCCTCTCATCCTCATTGCCCCCTTCTGGCCTTGTCTGGTGTGGTTTTCCCTCCTTTGGTCTCATCTAAAATATCTGCCTTGGATATTAGATCCAGATCTCCTTTCCCATCCTTGGGGCTTCCTCTTCCCAACCTTCAGTCTCTTTGGCTAACTGCTTGGTACCTCCAGTTCCAGTGACTATTGCCCAGTCCAGGCTTCCTTCCCCTGTTGGACATTATTTTGGCTTCTCAAAAGCCTTCTATTAAGATGGAAGATGATTACTGTTTGGGCTCAACAATGTAATTTAAATCCCTTTTTGGCTTCTATTTCCAACATTTTGTTCCTGGTCTCTCTCTTTCAACAAGGGGCTGATTTCTCTAGAGTCAAACTTCAGTTGGCTGCTATGTCCAACTTCCATGTAAACAAAAGTCCCACTTTCTCTTCTAGGCATTGCAGGGCTTTCCTCAAAGGGGTGTTTTTGCTCCTTGGGACCTCACTCTGGTGCTGCAGTCCTTGACACTACAGCCTTTTGAGCCTGTGGCTTCCTGCGATTTCCAGTTCCTGTCCTTTTTGGTGGCCATTACCTTGGCCAAGAGGGACTCCAAATTACAGGCTCTTTGCATCATCCCCCTTCATGATTTTCCATAAGGATAGGGTGCCTTTCAGGACCAATCCTTCCTTCATTCCTAAGATGGCCTCTGAGACTAATCTTAATCAATGTGATGAATAATGACACTGGATAGCCCAGATTCCAAGTTTTGGTCAGTACAGAACCCTTTTTACTAAATATTCTGCATGCAGTCAAAAAATGCAAGGCAGAAACTTTCTATAAAGGTTTATGTACTAGACCTGTAAACACTTTAGGTGATAGCAAAGGGTGCAAGTCATGAAATGTTCTCTGGCTTTGAGAAGGAAAGTATGAATATAAAAAGTGAATCAGTACTACTCCGTGATGCTAGTCAGCATGCTGCACACTGATACAAAAGCCATTGTTTGCAATATTCAGGTACTGTAGTTCATTCAAATCAGTGCAGACCAGCAGACTGGACTTCTGTAGCGATGGCTAAAGGCATGTTTCCTTTATTTTTTTTCAACTTTAAACAAAGGCTGTAGCTGTACAGTGAAGATAACTGAAACAAACAGGAGACAATGTATGCAAAATGCACCTTGCTGTGAAAGATAGATGTTTAATCTATGTGGTCTGCTTTGATATTGTTTTTCTGTTTTTTTTTTTCCCAAATACTTATTTCTTATTTTTCAACTCAGTAGTTTACCAGTAAAGTATATGCCCTTTATTGTTCTTTACTGATTGTCCACTGTTTTGATTTCCACTTTTCATTGCAGATTGCTGCAGTCATTCCCTGCATTTTTAGTAATAATACTTTGAGTACTTCAGGTATAGGAGTCAGTCTCGCTGCTGAAAGATAGCTGTTTAATCTCATAAGAGCTCTGTAGATATTTCTCTTTTCTTTTTGCAAATGCTTATTTCTTATGTTTTATCTGTGTACATTACTAGTAGTAAAATGTATCCCTTTTTGAATTATCTTGCTGTGCCTCAGGAAGAAGGTCTTCACCGGCTGAGGTGATTAAAGTAAATAGATTTTTTGCAGAGGCAGACCATTAAATTGTGTTTATAAGTGTAAATCTGTATGGTAGTTTGTAGAAGTAGAAAAAGGTGATCATTACTTTCTAAACCAGCAGACATTTACTGGGGTGTCCATACTTGGATGAAGAATGATAGCAAAGGAAGCCATAGGTGTCAAAAGAGTTCAGACATTGCTTTAACTACAGCTGTGAAGGTCAGTTTGGAAACTGTTCTGACTGAAATGTAAAACATTTCTGATCGTGACTTTTCATTTTAATCAGATAGACAATGGGATTTTTTTAGGTCACACGCAAATGTTGCTTACAAAAATAAGTTGACTTACCCCAGCACTCCTAAATGATTTAATTTAACAGTGGGATAAGATTGCTAGTAGCTGCATATGTGACAGTAGAAAAAGTTTTCCAGTTTAAAACTTAAACTCTAAATCCACAGAAGATGGCAGAGACTGACTACCTGTGAAACTTCTGTTTTCATGATGAATTATTTATTTGTTTAGATTTGTATTTGGATATCCTTGAACTTTTGGCTGCTAATGCCTCTGTTGGGGCCACCTGGATTGCATAACTGCGTTTTGCTGTGACTTGTGTTGCTGATTGTGGGTCTGGAGTATTATCTGTGGTTTATTTTGCTGATGAGCTGCTGTGCTAGTGAAGTGACTAGCAGTGGTTTTGTTCAGTTTGAAAGGACATATGGCATTTTCTCACTGTTCTTTTCTTCAACGAAATTGTTGTGTAGCAGAGTTGTTTTGATTGGTACATCTTTGCTACTTGGTGCATTTTGTTAGCAACAGTATTGTAGTTGGTGTGTATTGCTTTCTTGTAGTTTTATAAAATTTGAACTGAATAGTTTTGCTCTCATTTTAACAGACACCCGAGTGAGGAAAATTCTAAATGAATGTTTTATTTGGCACCTTTGTAATGGGCTGTTTTGGAGTTGTACCTGTGCAGATGGAAAGGTTTCAACGAAGCATTGGATGGAAATTTTAAATTTGTACTCCTTTAGATTATTGTCTGTGTATCCTTTATTGGCCCAATGTAGTACTTAATTTGATATTTTAGTCCAGACTGCTTATTTATTTTTTAATATCCTTTCATTATTGCATGTCTTTTAAGGTTTATTCATAGTTTCCATACCTTCACTTTAATATGTGCTTGGTGCTTATGAAACTTGAACTATGAAACTGTGATAAAGCTGAAATGATAGTGCAAGACTTGAAAGGGGAAGTTACTGAACAAACTTTGCACAAAGTTTAGAATGCATTGGTGGAAGATAAATGGTTAGTGTGTTTGTAACCGTGGTCATATTTACAAGAATTTCCTTTCTGTACTTTGAAATTGTTATAAAATTAGCCTACTTATTTTGAAGATTTTTTGACATTCAGTCTAAACCGAGTTAGTGTTTCATTTACAAGATGTAATATTTCAGATGTGTCCAACACCTTGTAGTTATGGTTTGTAATATTACTAGATTTAGTTTCATTGCCACAATACTGTAGAACAATTAGAAGCATTGAAAAACATCTAAAAGGGGTTTGCTGTTTGTTTGAAGAAACTGTTCTGTTAATTTCTTGGGTTTTAATTGGTCATAATGTCTGTGATCTGCTTTGGATAGTTAAACTTTTCCATGAATTATTTGACTCACATTGAGGACTGTTTATTTTGAGAGAAACCTCTTTTTTTTGTATCTTAAGATATTCTAGTAATGTTCTTTTATCACAATGTTTGCTTGTTAATGGCTGGTGGAAAGGACAGGTGACTTTAGTATATGTTTTTTTTTTGGATTTTATGGAATTGTATAGTTTTAATTTGGGGACCTGTTAGGGTTTATTTTATTTGATTGTTAATTGGGCAAGTGAACCGGTCCGAGGACCCTTTTCAACCATGACCAGAGCCAAGTCAACAATGAAAATCTCGCATACAAGTGATGTTTTGCATTAAGATTCATACATATTAAACAGTACATATAGCATAAAGTATAATGAGTTAAAAAAGAAAATGAAATGCATTGAACAGTAACATCTAAAGAAGTACTAGGCATATACAGCAAAAAAGCAAATAAACAGTATTGTATGGATAAGAAGTTAGTGTTATTTTGAGAAATGTAGTTCATTTGTTTGTAGTTTGATATGTATAGAACATCACACGAGAGCATACAAAAATGTAGTTATATAGAGAGCAGTATTGTAAATGGAGAGAGAGTTATAATGAAAACTGTAGTACTAGTAGAGAAGAACCAAGAAATGGGTATGAGCATATAAATAGGAGGCATTTAGTTATGTTAAAAAACTAAACCACTGACTTATCTCCCTAAGGAAGTTTTGTTCAGCAGAGAAAAGTAGGCATGTACAGAAGAAAGGAGTGGTGTTAAATGTATATTATACAATGACTGGCCATTAAATTTCAAAAACAAGCAGGCTGATTGGTCAGCCTGACCAGTGTGCCTGATAGTCGAGCGTAAACCAACAGGTAAGTCTGGCTGCTTACAGTATCATTGAACGGCCGAACTTCCCTTTCAGCATATGCAATACTCTTGCGCATCTTGAACTTGTTAAACTACTAAATCACCACAAAGTAAATGATTCATCCCCCAGGCCCCTGCTTGTAAATGTTTCATCTCCCAAGCCCTTACTTACACTTACAATCCCTTGTCAGGACCCCCCCACTCCTTTTATGTCTATTGTTTGGGTGCTTTTCACATTCAGGATAGTTATAATATCTGTGCTGCCTTTGGATCCAGAGTTCTCCAAGGTGGGGAAAAAAATGAATAACTGAAGGTTTGCATCCCCTTCAGACGGCATCTGCCATGATTTTGTCTGAAGTTAGATGGTCTTCTACATCTCTCTCTTCTGAAAAGAGAAAGGAGAAAGACAGGCCTAAGGAGAAATGTTAAAAGAAATCAGCAGATGAAGAGGCAGGAGGGGAGAGAGAGAGAGAAGTCTAAGAAAAGGTCTCTGGATCCATCCAGTCTCCAAGGGTCCAGCATCCAAGTCTTCAAGGCAGACAGATCCATGTGCAGTCCGGATCTGAACTCCCTCATCTAAAGCCTTTTCCCCCATGGCCGATATAACCCAGGTTACATTCTCCAATAATTTAGTGCAAGCTACTTTCGAGACCTGTGTCTATAGCTTCATTATTGAGGTCTGGATTTTCCACCAGAAATCTTAGAGATGGGCCTCGACTGGATGATGAGAACATTTTTGATGACATAGATTCAGATGGGTGTCCTCTGGGCACTGTTACCCAGAAAAGGGACAAGAACGGGCTCATTGATCCCATCCCACTTCATTCTGATGCCAGCTCCCTTCACTGAGCCAACGGAGACTTTGGCTTCGACTTTTTCCCTTATTCTTGTCGACTCCAGTGCTTTCAGATCGAGAAGAGTCCTGGAGCCAAAGTGTCAGGGTCGGAGTGCGAAATGTGGAGTCAACTCCAAAGTTTGGAACTGTTCCTTCTCCTTGGAGCTTCAGTGCTTAACAGCTTGGCTCAGAGGACCTCCTTGTAACCAACCTCGAGTTGGGAAGCTTCCCAAGTCGTCTGACAGTGGAAGTTTTTCCTCAGCTCCAATAGCATAGTAAACTTTCAAGGCAGTGAAATGGTCTACAGGTGAGTGCACTGAGTTTGGATCTGTCCCAACTCACAAAGGATTGTGTGCCTCATTCTTCTCATTTGAGTTGAAAGGAAGACAGAGACCCAACTGGCTTTGAGGCAGCTTGATGTTAAAGCTCCCAGTCTGATTCTGATGTGTCTCTTTCAAAGCTCATGAAACATGTTCTGTGAAAGAGAACCTGTAAACCTAAGCACATAGACTCTTCGGCCAAGTCGGTCACTAAAGACACAGACTTGGATGAAGGAGAAGGATCCCTAAGCCCCCCCCCCCTTGGGGACATACTAGAATTGATGAAGTGGAGGGTCCATTGAAGCTCCTTCTGAATCCATCTTCCTTGAAGCTTTTGGGTCTGGCCCATTGGCATCCTGGATAGTCCCACCTCC
Source organism: Protopterus annectens (assembly GCF_019279795.1). NCBI lineage: Eukaryota > Metazoa > Chordata > Ceratodontiformes > Protopteridae > Protopterus > Protopterus annectens. The sequence continues at coordinate 679,381,086 of NC_056743.1, read as the reverse complement.
TGATGCCTTAATAGGCCTTATTGTGCAAAAGCTTAGAAGGAACCTGATGTGGCAGAACCCCATTCCTAAAAAAAAAAAGAATTCAGGTTACCCCCAACAATGGGAAACATTGGTCCAAAGGCTCTCCAGGAGATGCCATGGTTGTTGCAGCAGCCAAGAAGAAAGAACTATCTAAAGGTAGTTCTTGTGTCCATACTCATAAGAGTCCAGGGCATTGGTCAGACTAGGGAAGTGAACTTACACTTCATTGATCTTTGCTCCTCAAGTGCTGAATTACCTTGCACATTTGATTCATTTCCAAAAGAGACTTGACTATGGTGACTTCAGAGTCTTTCAGATAACTTTTCATTAGACTTCCAATAAAACACAATGGATGCTTAAATGTTTACCTGCGATCTACTTCCAGTGTTGCCATGCAACTGCTGTCGAATGCAGCAGATGGCACATCAAGAGCTTAGATGCGGTTATGCAGTTTGGCAGAAAACTTCAAGGCATTTATAAATACCCTTGTTCGATGGTTCCACTCTGTTTGGACCAAAGGTAAAAGAAAGGTGTTTCAAGAGCGAACAAGACATAAGACAACATCTGCCATAGGAATCTGTGTCTTCACTCTACAAAGATCCTTTTCCAGGAATCAAAGGAGAGGATAAGAAAATGTGGTTCAGAAAATTACAAGGATTTCACCATGACACTCCTGGACATAGACCTCCCTAAGGCAGAAGTGGAGGAAATTTTGAACAGATGTTGCCTGAGAGGCAGGCAGAAAGATTGCAGAATTAAGGATTCCATGGCCCCCTCACTGCGAAACCTTTCCAGCAATCTCTGAATCATTGTCCGACTGCTGCACTCTGGAGGCAGTTGAGGGATGCTTAACTTTATACCCACTAGTCTGACAAACCAAAGCATTAAATTCTTAGATGTTGAGGATAATCACCAGAGGCTATATCGTACCCTTTTCTCTTCTGCAAAGAAAAGATTAAAGATTCCCGATATGCCACCCAATCAATGGGAATCCGCAGCAAAAGAAATGTTAAAAGTTGCAAAGCAAGAGAGTCATTGAGCCAGTTCCCCCAGACCAGTTATAATCCGGAGTCTGTTTGAGGTTCTTTTTAGTTCCAAAGAAGACTGGAGACCCAAGACCAATTTTAAATCTCTGACACCTCAGTCAGTTTGTCAAACAGGCAATGTTCCGGATGCTGACACCTCAGTCAGTTTGTCAAACAGGCAATGTTCCGGATGGTCATGGTACAGGCCAGTCTGCCTCTAATGAGGAAGAATGATTGGATGTGCTCTGTAGATCTCCAGGACACCCACTACCACATCATGATTCAAAGGCAATCCAGGAGATTCCTCCATTTTTGGCTGGGAGCTAATAACTATCAATTCAGAGTACTGCCATTTGGTCTTGTACACCCCCAACCCCCAGTGTTCAGTGTTATGGCAGTGCTAGCAGGTCATCTGCAGTTGCAGTGGCTCCTAACTGCTACCTCCATGGTCTACTATTGTAACACCAGACTTTCCTTCTCAGTCTTTCAGACTAATTGGGAATAACAGTCGACCACATGAACAGCAAACTGCTAGTCATGCAGGAAATAAGTTTTATAGGATGTCAGACACAGTTCAACAAATTACAAAACTCCCACTACAAGGGTCTAGTTAAAACTTGCAGCCTTTTAAGTGATTCAGAATCCCTACCCACAAGCAAGACTGATTCTTCATCTGTTAGGTTTGATGGCTTTTACCATTACATTAGTCCCATTAGCAAGATACCACATGAGAGTAATACAGTGGATACGGTCTGTCCAGTGCTCACAGAACATTCACCCCAAAACACCAAAATCTGTCTCACTCAAGTATGCAGAAACTGTATAAGGTGGTAGATAACTTTTCCGTCAGTAGCAGATGGTAAACCCTTTTGCCCACCTGTCCCCTAGGCGACATTAACCACAGACTCTTCCCTTCTTGGGTGGGTATTTAAAAGGGAAGACAGTTCAAGGGACCTGGTCGTCAGTGGTGGCCAAACGTCACATCAGCATCTTTGAGAGGAGAGCAATCCTCCTAGCGTTGCAGCCTTTTCAGGACTTACTGGCCAAGGGTGTGATTTACATCCAGACAGAGTATATGCCAGTAGTATGGTACATCAACAAACAAGGTGGAACACATTCAAATCCTGTTTGCCAGGAGGCAGTGGGTGTGAGGTCTTCCCATCTCTTTCTGTTAGCAGTGCACATTCCTGGGACATCAACTATACTAGCAGACATGTTGAGCAGGTACATCCTATTACCTCATGAGTGGTCTCTCAAACTAACAGCAACAGAGCTCTTCAGCCACTGGGGCCAATCCTGCCTCAACATCTTTGCCTCCTACCTAAACAACAAATGCAGCAGTTACTTTGTCCTCATCCCTCCACAGGAAAAGTCAGTGAGAGATGCTGTAGTCCACATTTGACCCCCAGGATTCATTCAGAAATCCACAAGGTTCAAGACCAAGGTGATCCCCATTGCCCCATTCGGGCCCTGGCTATTGTGGTTCCTTTTCCTTTGGCCTCACTTGTGCCCACCATATGTGCTGGATTGCATCCTGAATCTACTGAGTCACCCATCCGGGATGCCTTGGTTTCTCCAATTTTAATGATAGTCAGAGATGCCATGCTTTCCTCTCCAGTAATCCATATAATATCTTCTTCTCAGAAGGACTCTACAAAAAAGACTTATAAGAGCAAATGGGAAAAAAAATCTATTTGGCAGTCCTCGCAGGGCTTGGACCCTTTCTCAACCCCTCTTCTGTCAATACTGGAATTTCTTTCAGAACTTTTTCGGCATGGTTCAAGTTACTCTACTTTAAAAATTCAAATGGCTGCCATTTCAGATGTCTGCATAGCACATAACAAGTCATCTATTGCTTCACTTAGAATAGCTAATGTTTTTCTCAAAGGAACTTTTTTGTTGTGCCCTCCTGTTCGAGATCCAGTCGTCCCACCCCCACCCCCCCAAGCGATATCACATTGTTGCTTCAGTCATTGACCCAAAAACCTTTTGAGCCCCAACCTTAGCTGATTTAAAGTTCCTTTCTTGGAAGACAACTTTTCTGATTGCCATCACTTCTGCATGGCGAGTTCTCATATTTCAGAAGGATGGAATTTCAGTAAGAACAAATCCTTCCTTTCTCCCAAATGTGTCATCTGAAACAAATTTAAATCAACATATTAACTTTCCCATATTTTTTCCCAAATTTTTCTACCAAATGTGAACAAATCCTTCTCACATTAGATATCCACAGAGAGCTCAGATATTACTTGCATCATACCAAAGACATCAGGAAATCAGACCAGCTATTTGTCCCTTAATAAAACTAGGACAACATGCATCAAAAGTCACACTAAGTGGCTGGCAGATTGCATTTCTTTTGTTTTTAAAATATGTAGGGTTGCCTTTGCATTCAAAGCCTAATGCTCACATGACCAGAGCAGTGACCATCTCGACAAGTATTTCCAAAAAGAGTTTCTAGCAGTGACATCTGTGCAGCAGCAAATTGGTCATCACCACTTTTCTATCTCATAAATTATATGTGTAATCCAGAGCTCACTCGTCCTTTGGCTATGTCATTCTCAGGAATGTCCCTCCTTGAGTCCACCCAGGCCCTTTTAGGCAGCCTGTGGGAGTCTGTCCCAAACATTGAATCAGATGAAAATGGACAATATTGGGTATGAAAGTTATGTTCTTAACACAAACGATAGATCCACGTTCTCATTTCCATCCAGGTTAACATCATTCTCTCCTTCCCCCTTCCAAATTGCCATTTTAAATCTCCTAGGGCTTGGGCAGACCTCTACTAAGATCCTGTCTGTTTTGGATCCTTTTTCCATTCCATAATATTTGCTATATAACACACACACACACACACACACACACACACACACACATATATATATATATATATATATATATATATATATATATATAAAATGTATGTGTAAAATCTGAGGTAACTCAGGAGGGAATTGTGGGTGAGGAAAGAGACAAAGCTGTGTGATCCAATACTCTGGTATAAGGTGCTGAGTTCAGATCCAGTTTGCTCCAACACCCAAATGTTGAAGCGGATGAGAGAGACCGAGAGAGAGAATGGCAATAATAGTACTGTAACTGGTGCAGAAACCATGTTGATGCGGACTGAGACTGTCAGATTTGTGAATGTCATATTCGGTGATATATTCAAGTATTTCATCATATGTTTTTTATGTTTTTAAGGATTTTAGTGAGGGACAGGATTAGAGAAAGGGTGATAAGTGTTGACTAAGGGTAACTATGAGGTTTATAGTGGGATGCTATGTTAGGTTGTAAGTTGAAACAACTTGTGTTTTCGTAGAGCATTGCTTGTACTCTCCTGCCTTCTTTTTAGCAAGCACACATGGTTTCTTTGAGCTGGAGCTACAAAAATGTGTATAGTTTTCCACTGGTACAGTGAAGACATCCTAAATATTATATGACAGGTTAAAATGATACGAGTGTGAAATCTGTGCAATTTATTGGGCCTTGAGTTTGGGTGGGTAGGTTCCTATTCAGTGTGTCATCCTGCATAGAAAGTCTTGAGAAGTAATCCTTGGTTATTTGTATAGCAAGCCATATTCGGGCAGTATCCCGTAACAGTGACAGATGTTCAGTAGCAGACTTGCAGAAAGCTCTAATATACATATCAGGTGTCTGCTAGTAATACAATTAAGGAACATTTTGTTTTGTTTACTGTCCTCTCTGGCTGAATTTCAGGGAAATGTTTATCAAGAATGGATTCAAATATAGAGTTTGCTTTAATATGAGTGTAGCTTACATTAGTTTATTTCCTAATATTCTTAAAGAAATAATACTTTGTATGTAGGGCATAGTGTGGGGTGACCCTGAATTAGCCTTAGTCGGTGTTGTCATTGATGGGTCATATTTGGATATTGACAAAAAGTATTATTAGATGTTATAATCTGTAATTAGAGTATTAATACATAGTAGATAATGAGGGCTCTCCTGAGCGTACATAGTGGGATTAAAGATTAGCATCTGATGTACAGGGGGGTATGCCTGTATATTTTTGACTCTGCTCAGGCAGCAGTTGTGTGACTAGGAATAAATCTGAATTAGTGGGGTTGTGACAGTGGAGGTTTGCGGAGAGGTTTAAGGAGCAAAGCTTCTGTGTCTTAATAATTAGAGGATGATCATGTATTCTGACTGAAATGAAGTTGGGGGCAGTCTGCAGGGACTGCTCGTGTCATGTGAGTAATAACTGATGTCTAATTTATGGAAGAATAGTCTTAAGTTTACATATGGGATAAGACTGAGGGTGTTAGAAGCCTCTCCAAATATAAAGCTTCTGTATTTTTTGTATACTGAGAAGTCGGTTATTGGGTAAAAATGAAAATTATGGAGAGGTGATGGTGAGATGAGGTAGTTGCCTAGCAACAGGAGTTATCAACATGTGACAGCACTGGCACAAGTGCCATCTGTAATCTAAGTAAAGGGTTTGAATATGGTGTGGGGAATGTTTCAGGATTGGCGAAGTTAAATTTCTCTTAGAAGATGAAACACAATTTAGTCTAATGAGATTTACTGTTGGTTCATGTTCTTGCATTGTGATATTAATGTTGAAAAAGAGGGTAGCTTAGTATCTGACATATTTAAGTTTTTGCAAGGTAGTGTTATGGAGTAGATGCATGTGTTCTATAAATCTGTGAAGCATATATTACAGAGGATGAAAAAAGAGTGAGTGTATAGTAATAATTCCATCAAGAATTCTACTAAGCAAAATAAATGTGGGGTGCTGGATAAGAATAAGCTCGGGTCAAAGTACAATAAGAAAGGTGGTTTGTTGCAGCATAACTTTAGTTGGGTAATAACTTCATCTACAGTATCTGTCTGCCTGGGATGACATGATTGACAGACCACGATGCTTTGCCAGAGATGATGATCTCTGCACGCCCCCCCCTGATTCCAGGTTACTAGCTAAGGCTGGCTCCACCCCTATGTGCCTTTTAGGCAAACTTCAAACACAAAACCACCACAAAACAGGGTACAGCATGCAAAATCTACAAGCATGCCTCTCAATGCTAGAATGCTAAAGTCTAAAATGCAAAATGCCTCTCTCGAAAAACTCTGAACATCGATCTGTGTGCAGTACCTGAGAGGTGGTTCAAGGCTCCAGAGCACAGGCTGCAACTCCAGCCTGCAACTACACACCACAATACTTACCACCAACCAAAGGGACCAAACCAGACAGGAGAAACAATATTCAGGAAGGTTCAAATTCTCACCACCAACCCACCACACAATAATGGGTCACCACTACAATGTCATGAAATAAGAATTACTAGGCAACTAAAACTAACAGATAAAATTCCCTGCAAAGTGAACCCCCTACAGAATCCCCTTCCACCACCCTAGAAATTTAAACATAAATATTAATATAGAACCAAAACCAAAATAGAACCAAAATATTAAGATAGACCCCAACATTTTTAACTTTTTAACTACCCCTAATAACTACTCTTAATAACTACATGTCCCACTCCTTTAACACCAACTCTTGGATCACGCTCAACTTGAACATAGTAAATCCAATGGCCATTACTAACCAGCAGCCCCACCAGGGGCTCCAATATCCTAGACCTGGTCATTATGTACCACACCACCTGTCACCCCCATACCTATGGTCACCCACCATAACATAACCAGGTCCCCACACCACTAACCCAACCACCACCAAAAATCACCCATACCCCCAGTAGCCAAACCACCCAAGTCAAAGACAAGCAAAAAAGATGCACCATGCTCAGAAGTGCAAGAACGCAAAGCGAAACTGCAAACATGCAGACTGACACTCACAAGTTCAACTGCTGAATCCTACACTAAGGCACTGCTCTCATCCAAAAGCACATCCAAATATCGCCAAATCTGTAAGTAGCCAAAAAATGCTCAACAGCCAAAAACAAACTTTAAAGAGGAAAATCCCCCTGCCAAAAAACTCCTTTTAAGAGAAAAAAGCCCAACATGAAAAAACTCCCTCACTAGCCTCAGTAAGAGAAAACAGAAGGGAGTAAAAACCTCCAAAAAAAGTTAAATGGCAATGCTTAGATTAAAAGATTCTAAAAACAAACAAACAGATCTATAACTAACCTAAAAAAGTCTAAATGGCAATGCTCAGATTTCGATTGAGTGCCAACTTCACCCCCCCTCTCACCCCTAACCACACCATCTCAATATGCTAATTGCCCAGTTCCCCAATACAATAACTCAACCCCCTAAAGCGCACATCCGGCCCAGAAGAATGCTCAAATGGACCACAGACTCACACAGGTACGGGCATGTTCTACATGAACTGCTCTAGCATACATGACCTACTACAGATCAGGACCAGATCACATAGGACCAAGATGTTTGCGGCCCACCTGGCATGGAAGCTACACTTATCCCAAGCCTCACCTTGATCCACCTTCCCTCAGAAGCACCACATCCTGTTGAGCCTACACTCCCAAAAGGCCATGGAGCCATTATCATGGAACTATGGAAAAAGACATTGGCAACCTTAAAACAAGCTTATGCCCAGCCAGTTTTTTGGAGCTGCATGGACAGGGTAAACCTGAACCTGATTGGACTTCTTTGAATGGTCTCCAGAAACATGGACACTGTCTCCAGAACCCACACAACCCTATAGAGACCTTGCCAGGGCCCTTGACAGTTCCCCACTTGGATCAGATAAACTTACTTACTAAGTTGGGTAAGAACAGTCCACCCAACAATGGGTTGCTAAATGGCCCCAACTGAGAACCCACCCCTGTAAAACCAAGATCCCAACACTAAGCTAAATACTAGTCTGTACCACACCCAGTGGCAGCTCCCTCTTCTTCAAAGTCAGTTCTTCACTAACTGGTAAAAAGTGGTTCAGGGGTTCAGGGTTGGGGACCAGACAAGTTTGGGGGGGTAGATGAGCTGCTACACAGCAGAATTATTGAATACCAAATGATGTGGATACCTCCCAAAGATGTTGGACAGAAAACAAAAGCCAACCCATACTCAATTAATGGCTCAAGCACCTTGGGAAAAAAAAAATGTTGAGCAAACATGAAAGGGCAAAAGCTCAACATGTATTAAAAACATTATGTAACACAGACATTAAAACACAAGTGCATGTATTATCATACAGACACAGGTACACAGTTAACAGAATTATCATACAGGTGGTCTCAGCACTCATAACATGTGGCACACCCACACACCAAGGGAACATCCAGTCCAGGCTCCCCTCATGTGGAGCACCTCTGTCAGGCCATCACTTTTTATCCAGAATAATCCTCCATAGACCTCATTGTACCCCTTAATCAACATTCAACCCTCATCTGCATAAATCTCTCACTCAAAGCTCAACAAGATTAAAGGCCTCAGGGAACAACCTCCCAAACACCTGTGAAAAAAAATCACAGTTGCAGCAAAATGCTTTCCAACTAAGGCTCTGCTAAAAACTCTCTATAAGGCCATGTCAAACCCAGAGCTCTCTGCTTACTGACATAAGGCCATCCCAAACCCTCAGTGTTAAGGTTCAGGGATAAGCAAAATTATCATCCCAAACAGAGCTAACTGAAGGAGGGATCTAAACAAAGATGACCCAGAGCAATCAATCTCTGAGGGACCAGTCCATACCCAGAGAATGCCTCTTTGGACCTCTTCAAGGAGGTGCCTGTCAAGGAGATGGGAGAAATCCCCTGGGGAGAACTGGGGAATAGCCAGTCTGGGAGAAAGGAGCAGGAAAGTCAAGAAAGCGTGAAATAGCCCAAAGGGGAAAGGGTAGCCAAATGGCTAGGGAGGGAATATGGCTGAGGCTATAGGGCTATGGGCCTATAGGCTCATAAGTTCAGTATGATCTTTGAGTGGTATCCTATAGGATGCCAATATAGATAAAGATTTCCACTTTTTCTTGCCCGTTTCTGGAAGAGTTAAGAATTTTTAATGGTATTAGTAGGTTTTAGTTTTTTATTACAGCCACAATTCAGATAAACAGTTTTCTCGATGTTTAATTGAAAGTCAGTGTTTGTCAAGCCAGTGAGACAGGATTAGAATCCTTTGGTTAACTGAGTTTCTAATGTTTGTCCAGACCCAAGTATTAAAATGCTGTCAGCATGACTAGTAACTGCTGAAGCTGGGATTACATCAATAATAATGTTGATGAATAAAGCGATGAGTAGTGTCCCCAAAACAGAGCCTTGTGAACTCCAGTTTTGGAGGTTTTAGTAGTAGATTAATGTACATTGAATGTTTGGTTAGAGAGAGAATTTGCAAACTATGCTATGACTGAACCAGCATAGTTCAGTATTTTTTGTATGAGATGTCTGTATTCAGCATAGTCCCTTCCCCTTGCTAGTTCACTTTTATCTATATAGGTAAGTAGGAGATGTGTGTAACTGAAGTTTGAATTGAATGTTATGTTTTTTCTCATTAGCCATGATGTGGATCATAGAGCTGGCCATAGGTGCTAATATGTTCCATAACTGACTATATAGCATTTTTTCCAGTACTGTAGTAATGAGAAATGGGCTGGCTGTTGGATGGAAATGAGTAATGGTAGCATGCTTAAACGGATTGTGAAAAAGGTAATATAGTACGGCAGGTTTGATATAGCCATGCAGAAGAAGGAGTGGAGTTTGGACTGGACTTGATTGGAAGACTTCCTTAGTACTTTTGTGTCATAACTGCTTGTAAAACAATCCAGAAGTCTGAGTAGTAATTTTGTATTATTTTGGTTTGTTAAACTGTGTGGTTGTACAATTTTTGAAGGTGGAAGGATGATGTAAGCTAAGATTGGCAATGCCTTTGATTACTGTCCAAGTGGCTTAGGTAATGTGGTGATAAGTATTTATGGAATATTTATTTTTAAGTGGGATGATCATCTGTTTTTTTTATTTGTAGGCTCTTGTGCTTTCTTGTGCATAAGCAAGTTAACTGCACTGTTAGCAGTATTTTTGTTTATTGCATGCCTTCAGTAACATTTACAACTTTCCTCGAAGTAACTCTGTAGCAGCTATACCCCCTGCTTATTTTGCAGGTCTTCAAAAGTATTCCCCTCTGCTGCTTTCTCTTCAATCAATAATTCAGTCGGAGGCTGTACATGTGTTAAGTTCAAATGACTGTGCTGGAACAGGGCAGTATTTTTACTGCTTTATTTCTACCTCTGCTTTGCATGTTCACATTGCATTGTTAAAATGTGGCGTTTCTGTCCACCATTTTTTGTTCCATGAGAAGTGGGATAAAAAGTTTTTGCTTGTTTAAATGTTAAAACTGTTGTTTACAAATGTGGACTACTTTCTACAGCGGTGTAGTTGGTACTTTTTTTTTTTTTTACCAGTAGCATTACATCCGTTCTATTGATTTTCAAAGTAATATTTTCTAACTGCAGTACCTTCTTGATAAGATGGCCTTTGAACCGGGGAAGTGTCTAGTGCTGCATTTTGCAGAGCTATAGCAGGCTGTGTTGTAACTTTTGAGTGTGAGGTGTTGTGCATACAGGAAATGTTACAGTAGTGGGATGCAAAAGGCTCCTTAATTAATACATGGAATGAATAAGGAAAATGGAGGGGGTTTTTTATGGCAAAAAGTGTATTTTGTCAGACTGGAGATTTGTTTGAGGTTGCTTTGGAGCCAAGACTAATGCTTTTGTGTGTAGTAGTAAATTTGAGTCTTCTTTTTATGTTCACCTTTGTACTTTTGTGCGGTGTGAAACATATGTATTGAGTGAGTTGCTATGTTTTACAAATTTTTGCTTATCACAGAACGGTAAGTTTAGTAAAGTATTTGAGAAAATGGTTTGCATCATTTTTTCATGTGAAGTTTGAGATATTCAGCCAGTTTATTTTAAAATAAAAGCTGGTTTTGCACACCCCTCATTTATTTTAACAGTTCCTCTCTCTATTGTACAGGGCATGAAGCGATTTGATGCTCGAAATGCAGTGCTGGAAGCCATTAAACAAAAGGGTCTATTTAAGGAGATAAAGGACAACCCCATGGTGGTGCCAGTTTGCAGGTAAAAGACTGCTGACAGTCATAACTCCATTATCAGTTTACTTCTACCTCTTATTTAATATAGAGCATCACTGTCTGTGCCAGAGGTGCCCCATTTTTGAAAGAGAAAGCTGTTTTAGAACTATAAACTCAGTTTGTATTCTTAACCAAGTCACTTGGCTTCTTATGTGCTGCAGTGCACTCTTACTGAAAACTCATGCAGAAAAAATTGTATGTTGTGAATGGAAACTGGATTTTTCATGGAATTCATAATAGTTAATCTGATCTTTTCAATCTTCATTTATTCTTGACTGAGTTTCGGTTCCATCCTCTGAACAGACAAAGCTCACGCCAGCCAGAAACTCACAGTATGTCTACCCATAGTGCATCCCTTTCCCTCAGATCTTGTTTGCCTCATAGAGTTTTAGGACGTGTCAGCCATGCTGTCAAACCAAGTGCTTATTTTTTTATATATTTTTCCTCTTTATAGCTTTCTATACGCTATAAAAATCTTATTGTTAATTTACTCTATTATTTAATTGCTATTTTTGTGTATGCGAGTGCTGTTTTTTCCTTGTTAATTACCTTTTAGTATTTTCTTCTTTACCATCGTTGGTATAGGTCCTTCCCTCCCCTTTTACTTTTGGTAAATCTCTAATACCATTTTTGGTATTCTCTTTCCCTTTACCCTTTCTGGGCATCTCTTCGTTACCATTATTGATGCATTTAAAAAAATATCATCTGGCCTTTTAATCCTTATTTTACTGTGTGTGCGTTCGATCGGTTTGGTTAACCTTATTTTATCATGGCAGAGAAACAGAAAGGTACCACTGGCTTTAAACAGTGTCAATGTTGTGGCAGAAAGATGTCCAACTCAGATGGGCATCTTTCCTGCGTATATTGTTTGGGGGGGTGCCACATTTGGAAGTCCGACCACCTTGTGAGCTCTGTGAGGGTTTTAGTCCCCGGACCCTTGCAGAGCACTGAAACAAATTAATTCTCAAGGGGCTGTTAAAATGCCCTTTCTCAGAAGCTTTGTCTGATGCAGAGATTTCTGAGTCTCCTAAGAAAGAAGTGAAGAAAAGGAGCCACTCCGTTCCAGCGTCTCTTCAAGCTCATGACCCTAAATCATTCAAAGACCAGGTTTCTGCTTTGGAACTGAAGTCCAAACCTACAACTCCTTCCACGGTGCCGACAACAACTTTACCTGAACTGACAACGGTACCAACCCCTTCATCGGTACTTCTAACCCCCTCTGCGCCAACAATAGTTTCATCCACACTGGTTACCTCCCCTGCATCACAAACAGTTGGTCAGATGACCACAGTGCAGAAGGTCGTATCCTTGCCCAGGACTAGGTACTCCCCATCTATTGACCCCTTTTATGGTCAGCAGTTAAGCCCTTTTTCAGAAAGTCCAGAATCTCCCTCTGGGATGTCTATTCATTCCACCAGGAGCCTTTTGGAGTTTGATGTAGTCAGGTTAGTGGATCAGCTCTTGGCGGACAGAGGTCATCCAGCCCCTTTTAGAACCTTCCTCCCATCCGGAGCCGAGGTCTACTCTCCACGGACTCCATCCTATCTTCCTCCTTCAACCTCTCTGCAGGGCTTGGAGCCTTCAATTTCTCCGCTCCTGGTACCAACTACTTCAGTGCTGATGGTAGGTCTCACCTCAGCTCCATCATAGTCTCTGTTGTCCTCTGCTCATTCAGGGCTGACCCACCCTCAGGACCATGATTTTGCTGTTGGTTTCATGATTCCTAGTTTGGCACTGATTTTTTTTTTCCACAGCGCCATCTACGGTTCTGGGTGCTTTGACAGTTCCAGGTCTTCTCGAGGTTCCTGCTCTGGAGGTTTCTTGTTGAGCCGGGTGTGACCCCGGTTCTAAGGTCAACTTTCTCGGTTCCGGACTGGCATGCCACTTCAGGCGGGCCTGGCTTTCAGATTATGGAAAGAGCTCTTGCCTCAGCAGGATCACAGTTGGCACCATCTCCATCGGAGTGTGGCTCGCAGCTGTCACATCCTCCTACATCGGGGCAGTGGGCATGTGAGCAAGACACCCTGCAGCAGAGTGCACTCTTTGGAAGCCTCCTCAGACGTTCCCCCTAAGGAGTCACCTGTAAGAGGTCATGCAAGCGGAAGCACTTTTTTTTTTCTTGCAGATTTTCATGCCCGACCTTCTTCTACTTTGGTGATCGCACCTGCCAATGATTTGGTCAAGCTCGTTGTGCAGCATACTTGGAAGGCCCCTGACACTATAGAGCTAATTCCCTGGAGACGAGACAAAATTATTAGTACACCAGAGGACCAGCGGTAGATGCTATGGTGGTGGCGGCTAATTCCCTGGAGATGAGACAAAATTATTAGTACACCAGAGGACCAGCGGTAGATGCTATGGTGGTGGCGGCTGCGGCAAAGAAGGAACTCGCAGAGGAGAGTCCACCTGTCCATCCTGTAAATCAGGAGTCTTGGATGATGGACAGATTTGGGAAGTGGGTCTACACCTCGATGTCCTTTTCAATACATTTGAACTTCTTGGCACATTTTACCCATCTTCAGAGGGACCGGATTACTGAGTTTTCGGGCACCTTGGCAGGAGCAGTGTCTGACGAGGTACTCGATAAAGTTGCCTCCCAGCTTGCAACCCTATAATAGATATCCAACTCGTCCATGTGGCTTTATTGCTCACACAGCTGAAGGGATGGCCAGGACAGCGGGTACAAGAGTTGCCATTAGACACCACGCCTGGATGTGCTTGTGTGATTTTTGCGAACCCCCTTTAAGGTTTCCTTCGAAACACTCCTGTTAATGTTACCTCGTTGTTTGGCCCCAAAGTCGGACACAGCCAGGTGCTGTGGGTGTGCATTTTCTGACTCAACAACCTTACTCCAGGAATCAGAGGAGTGGGAGGATGTGGTTCAGAAAGTCCCAAGGGCCTTTTTGGGACACACGCGGCGACTGGGGCAGAGAGGGGAACTCATCTGGAAGACGCCCCTCCCCTTGCAGAGGGGGGGCCCACTTAAGCAGGGTTCGAGAGATTCCGTTTCTGGACAACCCTACCAGTGCTTCTGAGTGGCGACCCAATTGCCTACCTCTGGAGGCAGTCTGGGGAAGATTCTGTCTGCACCACTTAGCCTGGCACTCAATAACATCAGATTCCTGAGTGCAGACGATGAATACCAAAGGTTACCATATCCCCTTCAGTCTCTATCCAGGGCCGCAAAGGCGAATCCTCGATGTTCCACCCAGTCAGAGGGATACAACAGCACAAGAAATTCAAAAGCTGCTTCGAGAGTCATCCAAACAGTCCCACCAGACCAAACAGGATCTGAATTTTACTTGAGATTTTTTTTTAGTGCCAAAAAAGACTGGGGACTGGAGGCCATTTCTAGACCTCAGTGTCTTGAACAAGTTCGTTCTACAGACAGAATTCTGGAGGGTCACAGTACTAGAGGAAGGCGATTGGATGTGCTCTATAGATCTTCAGGATGCGTATTACCACATAAAGATGGACAACCGCTCCAGAAGATGCTTCTGTCTGGAAGCCAGTCGCAACCAATTTCAAGCACTGCCCTTTGGTCTCACCACAGCCCACAGAGTGTTCACCAAATGCATGGCAGTGGTTGCAGCACATTTTAAGGATACAAAGATTCCATGTGTTTCCCTGTCTAGGTGACTGGCTCCTCACTGCCCCCACCAGGCATGTATTGCTTCATGCCTTGGACTCCGTCCTAGACCTTGCAAATTACTTGGGCATTTTAATAGAGGGAAAAGTCAAAGCTGTCTCCCACTCAAGATAGAATTCATCGAACATTTAACACAAACTCCTGTATGGCTGCTCTACTTCTTCACAAGCTGCAAAGGTTAAGATCACAGCTTCAGGTGATACTTTCTCAGGACAAAGTCTCAGCTCCCTTAGTCTTACAATTCCTATGGTCAGTGGCATCAACAACAATCACTTTAATTCCATTGGCAAGGTACTACATGAGATTGCTCCAATGGCTTCTGCCATCACAATGGTCTCTGTTGACCCACCCGATGACCTACTAATCCGCATAACTAACTGATGTGGTGGATGGTCAGAACAGGAGTTATGGAGCTGCCCTTTCACCCTCTTTCAGCCCAAGGCTGTAGTGAACAGGGATGCATCCCTGATGGGGTGGGGGTGGGGGGGGCATTTTTAGGGAAAGACCGTCCAAGGCACTTGGTCCACCTCGGAGACCAATTTGCATGTCAACATCCTGGAACTGAGTTCCTGCTTCTAGCATTGCAGACATTTCAATCGACCCTCCCTTCAGGGATAATTGCTACCCAATCAGACATGTCAGTGGTCTGGTACATCAGCAAACAGGGTGGAACCAGATCTTACCCTTTTATGTTGGGAAGCCCTAAGAGTGTGGCAATGGGGGATAGAATCCAACTACTTTCTGATAGCAATGCATATGTCTGGGAATTCCAGCATGATTGCGGACAAACTGAGCAGATGCATTCTCCTGCCTCACGAGTGGTCTGTCAATCCCAATGTAGCAATTGAAGATATTTCATCACTGGGTCAGCCTTGCTGCGACCTATTTGCATCTCTCATAAACCACAAATGCAGCAGCTACTTCGTCCTGCCCCCCCCCCCCCCAGAGGAAGTCCCCAAGAGATGCTTTTCTACGCAATTGGCCCCACGACTGCTTTACACCTTTCCCTCTGATCCCCCAGTTTTTGAGAAAGGCCCAATGGTTGAGAAGCAGAGTGATCCTCATTGTGCCTTATTAGCCCTGGCAAGTCTGCTTCGCCTTTCTCTGGCCTCACTTGGTTCACCATTTGTGGACTCTTGACCCAACCCCAGACCTGTTGGCTCATCTGCAGGGGCTGGGCATCCTAACCTACACAGTCTCAAGCTGACTACTTGGTACCTCCGCTTCCAGTAATTGCCAGGCAGAAAAATCTATCTTCCCCAGTAGAGAAGATTCTTCTGGCTTCCCATAAACCATCCACCAGAAAACTTTATCTTGGTAAATGGAACAGATTTGTGCTTTGGTCTCTTGCAGAAAAATTGACCCTTTTTCAGCCTTGATTGATAGGTTTTAGATTATTTGTCAACTATTTTCCAATCAGGAGCCTTGGCTCCTACTATTAGGGTTCACTTAGCTATTTCCAATTTTCATAATGGTTTTGATGACCTTTCCTTAATGTCTCATCTCCTTCGCAAAACCTTATTGAAAGGCATTTTGCATTTGAAACCACCCTTTAAAGAACCCATTGAACCTTGGAATTTAACATTAGTATTGCAAAAGTTTAACCTGTCAACACTTTGAAACAGCAACCACCTATGATATCAGATTCTTATCTTGGAGGACCCTTTTCCTGGTGGCCATCACGTCAGCCAGGAGAATATCAGAATTGCAGGCTTTGTGCATGAAACTTCCATACATTATCTTTCACAAAGAGAGATGGTCACTTAGACCCAACCCCTCTTTCCTTCCTAAGGTTGTATCAGACTCTATTAGCCAAACTGTAGACCTACCAGTTTTCTTTCCAAATTTCTCAAACAAGGGAGAATATTATTTACATTTGTTGGATGTGTACAGACAATTACTTTTTTACTTGAATAGAACAAAATTGTTTAGGAAATCAGACCAATTGTTTTTGTTCCTTTTCAGGAACTCGACTTGGCAAACCAGTTTCCAAAGTTACCTTATGAAAATGGTTGAGATTGCACCACCTTTATTTACGACCAAAATAAACTGAACCTATCAACAAAGGTCAAGGCTCTTTCTACCAGATCAGTTTCCACTTCAGTAGCCTTTCATTCTAGAGCCTCTATGGATGGCATTTGCGCAGCAGCCACTTGGGCTATCCTGCATACCTTTATCACTCATTGGGTATTGGATACTGTCTCCAGGGAAAGAGCATCCTTTAGCTCTATGGTGCTCAGGAATATCCTTCCATAGGGCCTCCTGGGACATAAAGTAGCTAGGGACTCTGTCCCAACAGTCAAGAATGAATGAAGATTGACAACATCAGATTAAAAAAGTTATGTTCTTGCCATAACGTTCCATCTGTGTTGTACATCTTCATTCATTCTTGACATCCCACCCTCCAACCCTCTCAGACTCCTGTAGATTCAGATCTAGTCCTGGTTTTGTAGTAGGGCAGTTGCTCAAACAAAGCTTCTACATTTTATTTCTGTGGTCAAAACTCAATCTGTGGGGAAGGGAAGAGAGCCTTTGCTCGAGAGTTGCTGGCTGGCGCAAGGTTGTTATAATGGCAGAGTCCGTTCTGAGAATGGAACCTAAACCCAACAGTCAAGAATGAATGAAGATAGACAACACAGATGGAACGTTATGGTAAGGACACAACTTTGTTTTATGCAGTTTAGTCTCACAACCTTTACACCTTTCCACAATACACACCCTCAGGCTGTAGCCCCTTTTTTCAGACAGGGCTAGAACAGTCAGTTGCAGGGTAAATTTGTGTGTACCCATCCAGTTATACAAGTTTATCTGTTTGAAGGATGATAATGTCTCACACTGCTTAATCTGCAGAGGAGGGAAGGAAATGCTTTCCAGAAGTCTGTCTCACATTTCAGGTGAGCAGTGCTGCAGAATAACCTGATGAGTAGTCATGTAAAGAGAGGGCCAGTTGTATAGTTGGGAAAACATTTATTTTGGCCCTGATTTTATCCATACTTCTTTGGAAGTCTGATTCTTGTAATATTTTTCACAAAAGTTGCTTACTCATTTCCATGGGAAGGGTAGCTAGCTGCTGTCTTATCTGGCTACTTTTTATTCTGTAAACAAGGCTGAATTCTTTGTGAAGAATGATTGTGGGTACCACTCTGTCTACATGGCAGTGTCTAAGGTAGCATAAAAAAATAATTCCAGATAATACTTGAAGCGAGTCGAGCAACTGTGGTGCTTGTTCACTCTCAGCAACCTTGGAGAGGGAGAACCTATTAGATACTCTTGAATATGGACTTTTGCAGCTAAGTTTTGGTTATAAAATGCAAAATAGGTATTTGTTCTTATCTTTGTATACCAGTTCAAGAATATGTTCAGTAGAATTAATGACTTTTTAAATTTTCTCCTCAGCCGCTCAAAGGATATTGTGGAACCTCTTCTGAAACCGCAGTGGTATGTACGTTGCAGTGAAATGGCCAGAGAGGCAGCAGAAGCTGTGTCCACTGGAAGACTGAAGATTATCCCCGATTTTCATCTGAAAACTTGGTTTAACTGGATGGACAACATTAGGTAAATACTGGACTTATGTTTCTTGGGGATGGTATCGTTGAAACACTGATGTTCCTTCGTTCATTCATTCATTCATTTTTTTCACAGTACCAACTTTATTTTAGTCATATCTTTGGGGAGCCAAAGCCTATTTCAACAGGCGGCAGACATAAGACACAGAGGTTAGTCACAGGATATGTTCACACAAATATGCACACAAACATAAACCAAAAGTCAAACATGCAACTCCCAACTATTTTCTCCAGACTATATTTAAACTTACTCCTTTAAGATGCCAAATAAAATACACTAAGAACTTTTAATTCATACTTTTAAATTCCCATTTGATTTCAAGTTTCAAAACTGTCATTCAAAAAGCCTACAAAAGCACACCCATTGGCATAATGGCTGTGCTGCTTGTGTAAGTACTTTTGGTATAATTTTTGCAGATAGTGGCACATAAAGAAAAACTGAATAAATGCAACATTTAAAGTAAATTCCAGGTAAAAAATAACTTGCATTGCCACATTTTGTGAAACCACAAATTTTTGTGAATGCATGAAGATTACCGTTCTCACTATGTGAAAATAACTTTATGGAGCATGGGGGGATTTTTAACAGTACAGAGGAAATAATGGGTGTTGCAGGACACTTAGTGAAGACTTGCTATTGTCTGTTTCTAGAGGCCAGACTCCAACCTTGATAATGACAACTGGAAGCAGTGCAAAGGAGGGCTTCCAGAATGATAGTGGTTGTGTAGGAGTTGGCAATCTAAACACCAAGGGCAGATGGATATAGTAGGAATGTGTGATCGGAGTCCAGACCAGAGTCTTTTGCTCTTGGAGCAGAACGCCTCATCCTTTTTTTTTTTTTAAATCAACCACATTCTCTGCCAGTAAGAGACTGTATCTTTTTCCACTGACTCACTTGACCATACGAGATCTAATGAAGGGGTGCTGCTCCCAATTGTAGAAACAGATCTCGGTCAGTAGTAGAAGTAAGCACCGCTATCGACCTTTCACACAATAGGTTGCTGCCAGTGGTGGTCATAGGTCAGAATTTGGCTATTTAGTGAAAAAAGTGTGGGTGGAGGTCATCAGCCTTTTCTCCTTGGGGAGGGGGGGGTTCTCACGTAAGCTGCAGCTATCTGAAATGGATTGTATGTTCACCAGTCCAGAGTAGATTTCTTTCTTGTAGGGGCTGTTTGTAGGCCACCAAATACATTTAGTTTAGAAAATGTATTTGCTCATTTGGAAGCTGAGCATGCACAGAAGACCATATTACACTAGTTGGCCGTAACCAGAGAATCAGACTTAAGGCCACACCATGCAAGCCAATTATTACCAGTGCAGGTGCAAGTTTTCACTGTGCCACTTCCATCTTTGCATAGCTCGTGTCTATTTTCCACCATAGTAAGAAAGTCTTTCTGTCTGTCCCAGTTAATTTCGAAGGGAATACCTTCAAGATCCAAAGAAGTCATCTATCAGTGTGTACTCTTCTTTAACAGAACCATTATTTAATACAGTGCAACCTTGGTATGAACAAATCCAAGTATAATGCTCAACTGGGAAGGTCCTACTGATTTGTAACCCCAAAATTAAAATCCTTAGATTTTTCAAGTATCCTGATATATTGGCACAACTCTCATTATACGAACTAGCCTACCACCTACCCGGAGGCAACCTATGCTTCACTTTTTGAGTCATGAAAGTCCCAATCCTATTTCATGGCCTATTTCTTTGCAAAACCAGTGGCTCTACAAACATACAAGGGACATAAATCTAAACCAAAAAAACTGTCTAGAGGGATAGACTCCTAACTCCACATATTCCCAACGTATGAATTGTTACCACTCATCTTATTATTGGATGAGTAGACATACATTAAGACCAGGATTATCATGTACAGCCTTGCTTGATTTAGGAAGTGGGCACTATTAAGTGCTCTTAAAAAGTGGCAAGAGCTTTTAAGTGTGTCCACTTAAAGATGTATATGCCTAGGCCTCTTTTGATCCCTGTGATCGCTTGCCTAGTGTTTCTTCTATGTTACTTGTCACTGTATTAGGTGTGCCTCTGTTCTCAGCTGTTTTCTTTCTTTTTCTGCTGCACTGTTGGTGGACTAATAGAAGACATTCCTGCTAAAAATTTCTCCTAAATCATTTGCATGCACTCAAATTATCTAAGGTTGTATTATAGGAAGCTGAAAGGAATGTTAAAATCATTTTACCTTTTATTCATTTCCAGAGGATCTTTCCTTTCAGAAGGCCCTGTTGATGCTGAAGGATACTTTAAACTGGCCTTGACATCCTGCCACTGAGTCAAAATGAGACTTTCTTTCTGGCATAAGAAAACATGGAAGCTTGTGCAGCCCTCCCTTAGAATTGTTTTACTGAAGTAGCATTTGCACAGCCTGAAACACCTGACTGTAGCAAGAAAAGGAATAAAGCCTTGCAGGAGTTGAAGTATATTTTTTTCACCCGTTCCCAAGTTTCAGAGGAATTAAACTAATAAGCCTGCCTATGACTCTAGACAGTCTCACCACCCCCCCCCAAAGTAAAAAGGGTGGTAGAAGGGCTCCCCCCCTCATAAGGATACCCATACCCCTACTCAAGCCTCCTTTTCCTGACAAATCAGGTGCTGTCTGACTATCCTTGCCCTGTTCTCAGTCAGATTCCTCTTTCTCTGGCTTTCCTTGTCCCTTATTTTTTGGCTACAGATCACCCAAAACTCCTGGGTTCTTTACATCATTTGCTAAGGTTATTACATGCTTTGGAACCCCCCCCCCCCAGGTGGGCATTCCTCAGCCTCCTCGAGAACTGCCCTTTTTTGCAGAGGTGCTTCAGGGCCTATTGGCTTAAGGAACAATTCAAGACGTTCCAACTCCTCAGAGGTGGAAGGGGGTTTTATTCCAGAATTTTCTAGGTCCCCAGGAAAGAAGGTACCTGGAGACCCATTCTGGACGTTTCTGAACTAAATACCTTTATGAAGGTCCCTTCTTTTCAGATGATGTCCCTTCAAATCTTGTTTCCTCTGCTACTTTCTCAGGCTTTTCTAGTTTCCGTGGATCTCAATGATGCTCATATATACATCCCTTTTCATTCCCACTTCAGGAAATTTTTGTGTCTCTGTTGCTTCCTTGCATTTTCAGTTCCCTGCTTTGCCCTTTGGACTCTACTGCCCCAAGGGTCTTTCCCAAATGCCTCACTTCTGTGACTGCCTTCTGCAGGTTAAGGGGGATACATGGATGAGCTGCTGATTCTGGCCTCCTCTCCGGCAATATTACTTAAGCAACATCTACACTTTGATATTTCATGTCATGTGTATATCAAACTGGTGGTACAGAAGTGTGTGTTGAAAAGGATTTTTTAAAGTGCTGTTTGAAATGTAACCACAGCGTGCCCTATTCGAAAAGAACAAAAGTGTACATGCACTATTGTAACTGTTTAAATGTATATATTTTGACAGAGGAAACTGGAATACAGGAGGTTAACTTCAGAAAAAAATAGCTGAAATTAAATTACTTTATGGCTATGCAATAAAATATGGTATCTCTCAGTTTTCAGTGCAACAAGAGAGGCATTGCCTATACTAGGGAGCTTTCTGTATTGTCTTTAGGGTGAGATAATTACTAGTCTTGAAATGTGGAGGAATGTAATTGTTTTATGACTTCCAGCATCTGCCAGAGATCTGCGGTCTATGTATTTTCACAGGTAGATGCTAAATACTGCCACATTCCAGCAATGGAGGTTTATCTGGGAACTAGTGTCAGATGACGAGCATTGATGTCATTCTGCAAGCTATCCCAGCAGTAATTGAGATATTAATTTGAGAAGTCTCTTAGAGAGGCAGAGCATTCTGTATTCTGTCTTGGACCTGACAAGAGCCATTCACCACACATCTGCCTTGTTGTAATGACGCAAGTTTCTAGGGTATAGTAACTCTTAGGTACAGTCAGGAATGTAATGAAGCTTAGTTTAGACATTTTTCTTTATTTGAGACTGTCCTTCAGTGTTTTAAATATTTCCTATGATTTTGAACTCTGTCACTGTGAATATATATTTAGTATTGTCTTGTTCTGTTATTTATTGTTAAATATATTTAAAACTTTCATTGTGGCTGATCTTTGTAGAGATATTTAAGTTTAGAGAGTACTTGTAGGTAGGTACTAGGCTATTGGCCCTAGTTCTATATAAGCCTAACCAAAAAGGTATCCTGGCTTTCGCCACCCAAGAAAATTATTTTCCTGTGACCCTGTCGAGCAGAGCCACAGAAGTGATCCCCAGGGTGAATTTCCTATTTCCCATCCAATCAGGATTTTTCTTGAAGAGTGCTAATGAGGAGCTTTGTTTGATATAGATAGGTAGTTTGTTCCAGAGTACTGGAAGTCTCTGGACAGGAATCTATCCCTCCAGCATGCTCTGTTTATTGTGGCGACAAGGTTTAGGTCCCTATTGAGATGGTCTGCGTAGGGCATCTATTTGAGGCCGGTAATCCTCTTTGTGAGGTATTTCTGCAGCCTTTCCAGTTGTTGTAGATGTCTTGTGAGGTACATACCAAAAGGGACATTGTATTTTTATAATGGGTCTAATGAGCGATGATTAGAGGGGAACAGTTACCTCTTTTTTTCCTGAATGAGAAACCTTTTGTGATGAGGTGTGCCATGTAGAAGGACTACTGTGGCAATGTGATTATCAAAGAAGAGACTACTGTCCACCTGTGTCCCAAAGTCTCTTATCACACTTTTGGTATTAGACTGCCACCTATGTGGTAGTTCATGGGTATAGAATGTTTACCAAAAGGGATGACTATGCACTTTGGCATTGAGCTTGAGGCCATGGCTTTGACACTAGGCATCTGTCTCATTGAGGCCCTTTTGTAGGATGTCCACATCGTTAGGAGTTTTGATTATGGTTCCTAGTTTGCAGTCATCTGCAAACTTCATTAGCCAAAGACCTTCTGTGTTAGCCTGTACATTAGAGAAGTAGATACCGAACAGGAGATGACCCAGGACTGAACCCTGTGGTACTCCACTTGTCTGAAGTCAGATTTGGAATCTCTTACTTTCACAGTGTTGGTTCTGTCAGTGAGCCAGTTGGCAATCCATCTTGTGACATAGGGATTTATAACTAGTTTAGTGAATTTATCTATAATTCCTGAGTGGGGGATGGTGTCAAAAGCCTTGGCGAGATCTAGGTAGGCTGTGTGAACCACCTTACACTCCTCTACAGCTTTGGTGACTGCGTCACAAAACTCTATCAAACTGGGTGGAGTCCAGAGTTTGGAGATTACCAGTTTCTTTGTTTATAAGTTCCATGATGATATGTTCCATGTCTTTGCGGACAGGGCTCATCAGGCTAATGGGGCGGTAGTTTCCGGGTTCTGTGAGTGGATCCCCCTTTGTGAAGTGGGATAATGTCACTATGCGACATTCAGTGGGCACAAAGCCTGAGGTGAGGCTATGATTGAACATGGTACTTAGGTGGGGTGCCAGTTCATGTAGAACGCGCAGCATGGGATGTTGTCAGGTCTCATAGATGCTATATTCTTGGCTTTGGAGAGTGTGGTTTTTACCTGTGCAGCTGTGATTACAGGAACTTTGCATTCTTCCAGTATAGAGATGGGCCCTTTAGGGGGTGAGAGGGGGGTAAAGTTAGCACTGAACCTAGAGGGGGGTAAAGTTAGCACTGAACCTATCTGCCAGGATGTTGGTAATATCAGTTGGTTCTGTATATTTAGTGCCATTGTGCTGTAACTCAGTGCAGATCCGAGTGATGCTATTGAGATTCTTGACATAGCTATAGAATGCTTTCTGGTTGTCTTTAGAATCAGTGGCAATTTTGTATTCGTTTTTTTTTTTTTGCAGCAGCAGCAGTTTTTTTCTTCTGTTTTAGAGTTTGTTTATGGCAGGGAACCACCAGATTGGCTTCCCTTTTTTTGGAGGATAGCATCTTGGTTCTGCTAGGGATAGCACTATCCCTGCACTCGTGTAAGTGCTTATAAAGTGCATTTGTGTAGGATTCAGCAGTCATACTTCTATTGTCCGTCTGCATGGGTGTCGTGAAATTTTCCATTTCTGTCTTAAGAAGTGTGAAGTTGGCTTTAGAGAATTTTTTTTACGGAAGTTTCCCTAATGGGGGTGGAGGCGGGATGTGGATGTTTAGGGTAATTAACTTGTGGTCTGATCTGATCAATGAGGAATTGACCTCTGATGTGGAACACTGGTCGCCCATGTTGGTAATGACCAGGTCTAGGATATTGCTGCCCCTAGTGGGGGTGTGGATAAGTTGATCCTAGGTGTTGGAATTTATGAATGCCAGAAAACATTGAGCAAAAGAGTTTGTACATGAGTAGTTTTCCCAGTTAATGGTGGGGTAGTTGAAATCGCCCATTATTAGTGTTAGGTTGTACCCTAATATTTTCCAGTGTATCAAGAAATGAGGAGTAGGAATCCTGGGGCATGCTGGGGGATCTGTAGCAATCTACAGTTTGTATTGCGGTCTTGCTTAGAGTTGCACTTGGATAATCTCGGCTATTATGCTGAGCAACTAGCCTGGTGGTGTGGCTATATCCTTAATGAATATGGACACTCCTCTGCCTTTAGTGTTTCGCTCCTGGTTAGGTGGCCGAAAGTTGTGGTATGAATTATAGCCTGGTAATGCAGGGGTGCTGTCAGGAGCCTTGAGCCAGGTCTCTGTCACTGCACAGATGTCGATGTTCTCCATTTTAAGGAGTGCCTCAAGTGAGTGCATTTTGAGGTTTAGACTTCTAGCATTGAGTAGCGTTACCCTCAGATTTTGCTTGCTTGTACCTGTTACCGTGGTGAATTTGTCATTTGAACCTTGTGTAAAAAAGGCACTATAGGGGTGGCAAGAGCCTTAACCAGTATCCAGGATCCCAAGGGCGACAGGTGCAGGCCATCTCTGGCAAAACATCGTGTTCTGTCCATCATGTAATCCCAGACAAACCGATACTGGATCACTTAGAATGACACCAGAAGCTTAGCCAATTGTTGAAGTCAATCATTTTGTCCTTGTACTGTGGTATCATTCTGGGTGATGGCAGGATGCTACTCAGGGCTAGGGTCATACCTGCCTGGGCTACAAGATCGGAGAGCTCTTCCATGTCTCTTCATGTAGTCCAGGGAGGTACGTCTCAGGTCATTTGCATCAACATGGACAATGACAGTCATATTTGTACTTGTTGTGGAGTGACCTGAATTCGTGCATTGTTTGGTGAATCCTGACAGCTGACAGTAACTTTCTCCTTGTTTAGCCTGTTGAGTGGAACATCAGTGTGCCTGACTATAGCGTCACCTATAGTGTTGGGTACATAGTTATGCTTTATGGGCTGTGGTTGGGTGGCACACTGAGTTTGTGGGCTATGTGTCATTTGGGTTGTGTTGGGGGGGGGGGTGGAGATTGCTTCCGTTTCTGCTTTGGAGGTCTCTGCTGCTTGGGAAGAATTTTATTGAGAGCCTCCATGAATGTAGGAGTGTTTTTTGTGTGTTTGGTGGTGTAGGTTTTGAGGGACTGTGTGATGGGTGGGATGGGGTGTGGTGCAAGTGTTTACCCTCTCCTCTTGACTGTCTAGTCCAGTCTTGGGTGAAGAGAGCTTTGCTTCCAGTTTGGCTATATAAGTGCATCTCTCACAGGTTGTAATGTTGGGTGGTAGGAGGAGAGGGTTGTCCGTGTACACGAGGCAATTGCTGCATTGCCCCAAGATGCCCAAATTCATCTGGGGCTGTCCCAAAGACATGCCTGGATAGGTGCTTATTTATTAAGTACTAAAAACTGTTTTCCTCTAGACAAGTTAGGAAAGTTGAGTGCTGTAGTAATTTGTAGCTTATTTAGTGCTTATAAAGAGTTCTGAACAAGTGCTGAGCTCAAAGAAACAGATTTCAGTGCTAAAACTAAAAAATTGGCTAGTTCTAAAGGAAAATTTGAAGAGCAGACTTTATGGCGCCAGGAATATTTTCACCCTAGTTAAGCAGCGATGTGTAAAGTGTATGTATTTTTAATATAACAGTAGCAAATGAGCAAAACTGATTTAAATAAATTAACCAATAAAAGCTAAAAACTGAGCTCAGTTCCAGCAGTCTTTGATCAGACAAGTTCTAACTGCACATTCCTGCCACGAGGGTGCAGGGGAACCTTCTCCAGAAGAAGATTACCTGGATTAGTGCTCAAGTTATACAAACAAAGCTAGATTCAGCAGGTCTGAATCTAGTCTTGTGCTGCAGCAAACAAGGCCTGCATATTTACTTGCATATTTATTTGGTGACACTGGGCCACTCTTGGTCCTGATCAAACTACCATTTGTATTAATATTAGTATTACACATTAAGATTGTACACACTTTCTTAAGGGCCTTAAAGTAGCTGTTAAGAGTTGACTAGTGGCAGTGGTTACTACCTTATAGCTTGAGCAGAACGGGGCATAGCTAGTAGACCTGTGCCAGCCTCTCTCAGCTCTCTCCTCTCAAACACTATGTGTGTGTGTGTCAGCTACTTAGGCAGGGATGCAAAGCACTGGTTGGACAGAGAGGGTGCTGATAGGTCTTGGTTTAGTCACTCAGCTGGGATCTCAACTCTATAGCTGTGCCACTGGGAGTCTTACTGGGATCTGGAGAAAGAGGGAGAAACCAACCCCGGGATCTGGAGAAAGAGGGAGAAACCAACCCTGGACTGACTGTGGTCTCTGTGTTCTTAAGGGAAATTGCACTTGATTCAGAAAGCTGCATCTGGAAGTACTGTATGTGTACTTGTTATCTTCCCAGTGTACACCCCCCCCCCCACTGTTGCAGGTCGTGAGGATTGAGGCTCCTTGATTACTGGTCCAGTGGTGGGTCATCACAAGATGTTTGCATTGAACTGAATACCTGATTAAAGCTGTGGACACAGGTATATGCCCTGTATTGGTTGACTTGGCAACACAGGTTCCTTGTGGAGAATGAGCTGGGCATCCCTTTGCTGGCTGTCTGAATACTTACTCTTCTGAAAGGAAGAGAACCTCCCCCACCCACCCACCCTAGGTAATGTAGGTACAAGGTTAAGTTTGCTCAGTTTGCCCCTGCCCTATTGACTGATAGGCCATTCTTAAGGGCCTCTGTCAGTGCCCCCCCCCCCCCCCCCCAATTGCAGTAGTTGAGCTGTCTCAGCCAGTGAGCAGTGCAGGCTGGTTCTTGTCTTGGGAGAAGGAAAGTGCAGTCACTCCATGTAATTTCTCTTTGACCCCAAGACAATTTTTCTTATTTTCTCCCTCTTCCCTGCTTTTGGGTCATACAGTGTCTAGAACACTGACCACCTCCTCTACTTTCTTGGAGGAGCGGATATTGCTTCTCTGCTGTTCACCGAGTGACCTGCCATTGTACTAGTTAGGGAGGGAGGCCTTATGGGACTGAGATTTCTAGATGCTTTCCATTAGCAATTGCTTGATTAGCGTGAAACCCCTTTCTGTCTTGACCTTTGGGTGTAGTGGCAAAGTTGCTCAGAGATGCGGGTTATCCTGTGGGAAACTTCCCGGAGTCATGTGGACTTTCTTTAGGGAGACTATTCCAAGTACTGTCCTTCCTACCCACCAGTGTTGTGGAGTCATCTCTCTTGTTATATTCGCGTGAGGGATTAAGCCCTTGTGACCACTTTGAATTGGGTCTCCCAGTGTGTCACATCCTAGAGGCAGATCCTGCCTTCTGTTAATGAGACTTCTGAATCTGTTCTCTTCTAGCCTGGGCACTGGATCTGTTTTGTGGGCTGTGATCCTTGTTCAGGTTTTTTTTTGTTCGATTTCTTTTTTGGCAGTCCCATGTCATTTGCTGATCTCACAGACCATTGTGAATGGGGAGATCCATTGACTGCTCTGGATCTGGTCAAGGTTCTGTACCCCTCACTTCTGGTTAGGACTTTTCTGTCCCACATGTAGCCAGCTGAGGCAGGGATTTATAACTAGAGTTGAGAGATGGTGGGAAGCCTTTCACCTGTAGTTAAGTAAGAGCATGTCTATGGTGGTATTGTGGTACCTGCTAAGTTCACGGCTGACTTGCTTACAGGACATTTATGATGCCTCTTGGAGCTTTGCTGTCGTCAGGAGATGGAGACGATCCTGACTCCTTGTCTCTTTCTCGGAGCCGAGCCCCGGTTGGTAAGGAAATCCCCTTGTGGAGGGTAGTTGTCCATCTCCTTGTAGTGAGCCTCCTTTTGGGTGCTGCATTTCTAATTTGTCAAACATTCCTGTTTGTTGTACGCTTGGCCATGATTTGGGAGTTCTGAGGGTAATCTCCATTTTACTGGCTCTGCCTTCCCCTGAGTGGCCAGGTTGGGGGTGGAACTCTTTTATCTTCATTGTTTCCTTGTAAGGGAGTCTTCATACTTGCGGAGGTCATCCTTCTAGTTTTCTGCAGGAGATGGAACTAAGAGAATGATGTCCTCCTTCAATCTTAAGGGTAATGCATTCTTGTCAGGTGGGGCCATTCTTCCTTAAGGTAAGCTGTTTTGGGATCAGATGGATTGTTCATCTCCTAGCATGTTATAAGTAGAGGGTTAATAATTTTCTTGGCTCCCGCATCTAGGGGTCTCCCAGGCTTATTAGTTCTGCAAAGAGGAGCAATCATTTATGGGTCAGAGATTTTCTCTCTCCACCCCCCAAGGGGTTTCAGGGTATATCTTTGTCTGCTGAGCTGTTGGATTCCCTGCAAGTCTAGCAAGTCTTTATTGGTATATTACTAGTTAGTCTCGGGGTGCAGATTTTCATTGTTTGTGATTTGTAGGTGGGTGCTTACTAGTTTCATTGGCAAGAATTGGTAGGTGCAGAGAATGATTGCATTCATGCAGTTGATACCTGATATCACAGAAGGCATTATCATGGGCATGCAGCCATATCTTAGTGTGAGAACTTTTTGAAAAAAGGTGTTGCATTCTGATTGGTGAATAAGGTAGGCAACCAAGGGATCCATCAAGAAAGATCCTCTTTGTAGATGAACTGGTATGGTAAAAATATATCCGCAACTTTATCACTTTGGTTTTTGACCATCTCCTACAACCAAGTTCTTAATTTAGAGTTTAGCCTCTCTCATTTCAGATTTTGTAAATCATACCACTAAAGAGATTTATTTTTGTCTTTAATGTAAGCAAGTACAGATTTGATTCTACCAACTAAGGTTAGTAAGGTTGTTGCTTATGTGGAGATCATATCTCTTCTCTGTGGAGGGAACAGAGACCAGGTGTTTTTTTCTTGCCTTTGCCTTCCGTACCAGATGCAGGTCCTGTTTGGCTGAGGTACTTGGAGCCTTAAGGACTTATAAATGCACTCAAGGTTTCTCATTAGTAGAAAACCTTTACACATTTAGGCAAGCAGCATTGAAGCAAGGTTTTCAAAAACCACTGGTCTCTTGTTCTGCCTTCTGATTCACCTTTTAGGTCACCGAAAAAGCAACCACGGACACTAATCCTGATAGTTTGTTTTTTCAGAACAACAAGTGAAAAGGTTAAAAGAACACTGTACTTTCACATTGTGTTGGTCATCACAGCAGTGCTGTGGGTGCAATACGCTGTAGGTTTCAGTCACTTAACAGTTTGTTTCCACTGAATTATTACAGAAGACTTGTGGCTTTAAAAGGGAGTCTTTAATCAAGTGAACTACTTGGTTTGCAATGTTTTTTGTTGTTCAGACTGTTTCTCGAGTGCATTCATTCTTTTTATTAGAATAGTTTTGGATGGCTTTGTTTTTAGCTGTCTTTCATCTTATACTGCAGGAATAACCACAAAAGTTCCAATAGGTATACACTGCAAAGTAAAAAGTAAAAAAAAAACACATAAGCCACCATTGCTGGATAAGAACTAATACATTTAGTAATCACAGCTTACAACAGTTTAGTGCTTTTGTTCTTTAGCATTATGAAGGACGTCATCAGAACTGGTTAAACAGGCTGACTTCATTGTTTCTAAATGAAGCATCGTGATACACCAATCCTATATCCAACTTAAATAAACTGCTTAAAAGCTTATTTTATTTCCAAAAAAAAAATACTTAGAGCATTCATTTAAATACTTTTTTAAAACCATAGTTAGAGCTTGGCTGCTCTCAAAAGTAAAATGCTATTAATTGAAACATTGTAATTCAAACGAGGTATTTGGGTAGCATTGAGTAAAAGCTGCCAATGTGACTGCCTCAAAATTGCAACGCAGCTAAAAAGGATTATGAATCGGAACGCCCTTAGTAGGAATTTAAGCAATTGTAATTTTAAAAAGTTTGTGTTTAAATTTTAGAAAAGATACCCAGGTTTGTGAGATGTGGATGTAGCAGAGGAGAAGCTTGAATCAAGGGAGTTGCATTGTCAGGTATTTACTCAACACTACCCATATACCTTGTCAGAAGAGTTCTGGTGTCAGAAAGGTTCTTGTCAGGGGAACTGTACGTCACTTGCACTTTTTGCTCTGTATTTAAAACCACTGGCAATTTCTAATAAGAACGTCTGATATTCAAGGATATAAATCGGCAGAAAGATGATGGTAAATTGCTTTTACCAGTGACAAATGTCTATACTTGAAGCCCTGAATCTGATCTCCTGTGCCTTTTCCAACTCTTAGCTATATTCCAAATATATTCTCGGTAGAAAATGAATGAGACTACAGACAGTCTTGGCCTTAGCCAATGCCTCGGTCCTTGCAGTGGTTCAGTCTTGTATGCCATAGTAAGCTATTGCATCTGGGTGTATGGGTTTTTCACACTGAATTGCAACCAGTTCAGCTGTGTGTGAAAGGCAAACTCTGCATCAGTGCTTCACCTCATTGTTGGACTTGAATCTCCCTTTTGGCTTTTCCAGAGGGGGTATTGTAGATGTTAGCAGTGATTAGGAAGAAAGAATTTTACAGTGCCTGCTGGCAGCAGTTTTCTTTTTGGCAGAGAATCATGTTTTCTGCATCTGCTTCAGTCCAGGGTTAGGTGACATGCCATATGCAACTCTTTGACCTCGTTTTATGCAACAGCTGTATTGAAATGCATTCCTTCTGCCTTTCATGAGTCAGGAGGGAGGTAGGATGATCTTTGGTGCAGTTAACCAAGCAACTTTCATAAGATATTTTCCATTTTAGGTGTCTCAAACTCTAGCTCTTCTTTAAGACTTGAAGTATTAAATACACTTGTTTCTTCCTTTTAAGTCTACCTCTACTTCCTTTTTGGACATCAGATTCATTGCCTGGAAGATCTTTATTCTGGCTGCCATTTTTGCCAGTAAGATCTTTGAATTCTAAGTGTTGTGTGTATGTAGGTTTCTTATCATAGGGCAAAACCTTCCCTTGGAATAAACCTTGTTTTTACTCCAAATGTGATAAAATTTTGTTAAGGTTCATTCACCTTTCCTGGAACCTAAAAATACAAGCCAATTCTTATCCTTTAAATATACTCCTCCCGTCTTGCTTTTCTTTGCCATGTGAATGTTGTCTTATTCCCGAACACTTCCTTGACCTCCCTGCTCAGCCACTTTGGTCGTCTCTTTTGTTGCGTCAGAATATGCTATATTTGAATCTTACCTTCACGTTATTTATCATAGATGTAACATTTTGTCAGCCTTTTTGATTAGTCCTTTGACTCATTTTCTCCAGCGGTGAGAATTTCGCACTTTTGATTTTTTGAAGTTCCCAAGTGTACCTTTGTTGACATGCATCACGATGTCATACATTTATGTATGTATGCACTTCATTCAGTCTCACCAACTTCATTTGCCACTGTTACAGTTTAGAACCTTGCCTTTATTGCTAAATGTTCCTCTCTGCATATGACCTGTTTTTTACAATTTTTGTGGCAATTGAAATGTATCCAAATTCTGTGCCTCTTTGACCGTTATGTTGGTGTGGTAGAATGAAACTCCTTGTGGGACCTATAGGAGGGTCCCTCCCTTAGCCTGAAGGGAGATCAGGCTTTTGTCACTGGCTAAAATAATGGAAAGGTGCATACACAAACAATTTCTTCACTACCTTCTTCAAAACAACCTTCTAGCTGACTGTCAACATGGTTTCAGGCCCCACCACAGCACTACAACTGCCCTTCTTTCCTTTGCTGACTCCATCAGTAATAATCGAAATAATAACCGTTTCTCTTCTGCACTATTCATAGACCTTTCAAAAGCTTTTGATATGGTTAACCATAACATACTTCTTGAAAAACTTAACCTCCTCTCTCTAAGCTCACATTCTTTACAGTGGTTTAGAAGCTATCTCAAAAACAGGCAACAAGCAGTGCTTTGGGAGAACAACCTATCATCCTTACTCCCAGTAAATGTTGGTGTTCCACAAGGATCTATCCTTGGACCCCTTCTTTTCTCAGTATTTATTAATGACCTTTACTTGAATGTGCCACAAGCGACCTGCATCCAATATGCAGATGACTCGACATTGATCTGCTCTGCTACAAATGTTCCCTCTCTCCAGTCCATCACCCAAACAACCTTTCATAACGTTGAAAAATGGTTTATGCAGCACTGCCTCCTCCTTAACCCCAAAAAAACAAAGCTCCTTCTCTTTACTCCTACTAATAAATCTCCTACACCTTTCTTTACTATCTCCTCAAATAATTCTACCTGTATTAACCCTGACAATAACACTCGACTATTAGGTGTAACCATTGACAACCATCTTAACTTTGATGACCAAATTAACACTACTATTAAAGCTGTTAATAGAAAAATTGGGACACTCTACAGAATTAAACCCTTCCTTAACCCAGCAGCTAGAAAAACCATTGCACAGACCCACCTGCTTTCCACCCTTTTTTATGCCTCCGCTATATATACCACAGTATCTAAAAATAACATCAACAAACTCTCTACCTGCTATAACAGTATAGCTAGATTCATTAATGCTACTCCCCTTAGAACTCACCACTGTCACAACCTCAAACAACTAAATTGGCTAGAACTAAATAACCACCTACTCTACCAACAATGACTTATCATTCATACGACCCTTCATTTCCCTGATAATACTCCTAGCCTGGCTAAACTTATTTCTCCATATAAGAACCTAGCCACACTTCGTTCTGCCAAGAAGTTCCTAGTATCCATAACTAAATCATACAATAAAGCTGGGGATGCGTTATTTTCAAATTCCATAGGTAAACACTGGAATCTACTCCCTCAAGAAATAGCTACTCTAGAGTCCACCTCTCTGTTCAAAAGACAAGTCAAAGAACATCTTACATCTCAATGGCTATGTCCCTGTACCAATCCCGACTGAAAGTATGTTTCAATACGCCTAATTTTTCTTCCTGTCCCCTTACTGAACTCCTACCTGATACCTTCTAGAGTTGAGAGTTGAATCTTAAGGTATGCCTTTTATTATTTTAACTTTAGTATTTAGTTCTTATTTTTTTTGTAGAACTTGACTCACAAGTTTTTAAATGTTATTGCTATCCTCTCTTGTACCTTGTATAATTCTATGAAGAAAAATTTTTTTTTTATTGTTATAAAGCACTGTGATTTTATCTGTACTGGAGCTTTTCTCCCCGGGCCTCTGCTGTAAACGGATATATGTCCAGCTAGACTAGCCCGGTCAACAAATGTAAAATAAATAAACTTAATGGAGAGTACTGGCTGAGAGCCACACCACCTAGAAGTCGCATTTTGCAAAGCCATGTGATCTTCACTGGGATGAGCCTACCTACATTTGATGGGGACATGAGCCCATTCCTCGCCCCTGCACTGGCAGAGGAACAAAGTAGTCTGAGATGCCTGCAGTTCTCTGCAGAATAGTTCAGGATTACCAGTGCTGCGCATCCCAGGTCTGTCCAGAGTGATATTAAGGGAGTGACCCAGTAGGGTAATTCTATCCTGGTTGAGAAGGGGATATCGGGTAAGCCTTCACCAGGGTATGTGTCCCAAATGCAGGACACGAAGTACTTGTTTAATGTGTAGGAG
The DNA here is from genome assembly GCF_019279795.1 of Protopterus annectens. NCBI lineage: Eukaryota > Metazoa > Chordata > Ceratodontiformes > Protopteridae > Protopterus > Protopterus annectens. The sequence continues at coordinate 679,346,938 of NC_056743.1, read as the reverse complement.
AGTTTGTGTCATGGGTGTGGTATCAGATAATTAAAAAATTTAGATCTGAAGTAGTTAACTTCATTTGGTCATCAACTTGTGGTCAAGCCTTTCTCGGATGCGTTGGTATTTCTGGAGGCATTCAACACGGGCCCATCTACTTCTTGGGTGCCCCCCGCGGACCCCCTGGTGGACCTCATTACCACCAGGGCAGGGAAAGAGATGAGCACCATGGAGCCAATTCCAAAACATCCAGATAAAATCTTAAGCCCCCCAGTAGATAGAACGAGCTGGAACAAGGGGTCCCCAGTGGATGCCATGGTGGTAGTGGCCGTCATGAAGAAGGAACTGGCTCAGGAGAGTTCCACAGTCCACCCCCCAGACAGAGAGTCCAGGGCGATGGACCGTTTGGGAAAGCGGACTTATGCTTTAGCCACCTTTTTGTATAAGGGTGGTGAATTATATGGCCCATGTTACCAGACTGCAGAATGACCTGATCAGAGTACAGTCTCCCCCGGAATCCATGTCGCCAGAGGATAAACACATTCTCTATACGAATGGCCACTCTGAAAGCGGTTACCAACACGTCCATGCAACTCCTTTCTCATGCCATCGAAGGAGCGGCACGGTGGCCGGGTCAGGTGTTGCCATGAGGCGACATGCTTGGCTCAGGCTGTGTAATTTTGCGGAACCCTTCAAGGTGTCTTTTGCGAATGCTCCCTATGATGGTTCTTCCTTGTTTGGGAAGACTGTTCATGACACACTAGTCCAAAGTGAGAAGAACGGGAAGACGCTGTCTGCTGTCGGAATCTGCTTCTCTAACCTCCACAGATCCTTCTCCAGGAATCAGTAGGGGCAAAAGAAGGTATGGTTCCAGAAGTCTCAGTATTCCCGGAAAACTCAAGACTCCTTTTCCCCTAGAGGCAGAGGGGGACAAGACAGATGCTGGCCCAGAGGCAGGGGGGGGGGTCCGAAGACCTTCAGGTCTTGAACTGTTCTCTGACAGACCTGCACAGCAGCCCTGAGGGGTAGCCAGACTGCTCTGGAGGCAGTCGGGGGATGTTTTTCGATGCACCTGATAGCATGGGAGTCCATGTCAACAGACAGTTTGGTGCTCCAAATAATATCCAGAGCTTACACAGTTCCATTTTTGACACATCCCTCTCCCCCAAAGCACCTCCCGGATGTCCCACCCTTGCAAATGGAGACAGCAGCGATCAAAGTAGAAAAGCTGCTAGGCAAATGGGCCATCCACTCTATCCCCCCAGATCAGGCATCTATTCCAGGCTCTTTTTGGTGCCAAATAAGATAGGGGACTCCAGGCCGATTCTCAACCTTTCCACTCTGAACCTGTCAGTTGCCAAAGAAAAGTTCTGGATGGTCACGTTGCAATCCATACTGCCTTATCTGCAGACTGGATGTGCTCAATCGACCTCCAGGATGTGTACTACCATATAAAGATGCACAGATGCTCCAGGAGGTTTCTCTATTTACGGCTAGGGGCCAATCGCTACCAGTTACGGGTCCTACCCTTCGGTCTCACCACAGCTCCGAGGGTGTTCACCAAGGTCATGACAGCAGTAGTGGCTCACCTGAGGCTTCAGGGCATACAGGTCTATCCGTACTTGGACAATTGGCTCCTTGCCACTCCCACCAGGCATCTACTCTGTCAAGTCAGGGATTATTTCCGGATGTTGTCAGACTTGCTGGGTATCACTATTACTATAAATATAGCCAAGTCCTCTCTTGAACTGGATCAGGTTTTGGAATACATAGGGGTGAGAATAGACACATGGCAATCCAAAGTCTTTCTGTCTCCAGAGAGGGTTCAGAGCTTAAACCTTCATGTTCTCATGATCTTTCCGTATCCCTTTCCCCCTGCCAAAGTGGTAAGATCCATGGCAGCCACTGTCACTCTTCTTCCTTGCGCTAGTCTTCTCATGCGAATTCTGCAGTGGAAGTTGGCAGTCCAGTGGTCTTTATTGGATTGCCCATTGACTCATTCAATTCACATAAGCAAGGCATGCAGGAAGTCCCTCCTCTGGGGGCTTCACTCTCTGGAGATAGTAGAGGGACGGTTCTTTGTTGTAGCCCCTCCCCAAGCCATGGTGACCACGGATGCCTCCCGATTAGGGTGGGGGGCATTGCTCGGGCAGGACAGTCCAAGGCACATGGTCCATGAACGAGACCAGTAGAGGGACAGAAACAAAGCACCCTGAACCACTGCTAGGTAGGCACACAAATTTATTAAGCCGAACAGTTCACTCGAAAAAATAACGCTGAAGCAAATCACCATATCGCTTTCCACAACTTCATCAGATTACACTAATACATTCAATTAACTGCTTTTATATACTCATCCAACTTTTAAAACAGCCAATAAAAACACTCATTGTACATTGAATAAATTAATAAATTAACAAGCATAAAATTCAAGTTGTATTGCTCTATTGTAAATAAGAAACCTGTTAAGTACTGGAAAAATGTATATATGTTAAACCATGTACCCAGTTTACACTGTTAATAAATGTTTAAAATTTTTAAAATTTAGAAATAAAAGTAATTCAATTGTAATACACCAGGGGTAATATCATAAAATGCATTGAGTTACTGCCCTCTGCTGACAAAAAGAATTATTACACTTTAATGTCACAATTTTGCTGATCTCATTTTTAATACAGGGGCAAGTGAGATCATGTCATTTAAACCAGGGAATTTACTGGCCTCCAACACTACTTGCCAGTATAATCCCCTGTATTCAACAAGTCTCCATAGTCCTTTGGCACAACCTCTAATATAAAAACTGAAATTCAGCTTCAGGACAAGTTTTTGTGTGTTTATACAGAGAATTTGTTTCACATTTTATCTGAATATCATAGGTGTGCTCATAAATTCTCTGTTTTACCTTTCTTTCACTCTTGCCAATGTAAAAGCATTACATTTTTACATAAACCAACATAAATAATCCCTTTTGTGTTGCAATGCAAAGTTTTTAAAGTTAAAATTTTGTTATTTCTGGCGGGTAAATTAATGGTATCCCAGTAATCAAATCTGAACAATAATTACAAGCACCACATTTAAATACACCAGCTTTTGTTTGTACCTGCTAACCTTGAATTCCCTTTACTACCTCTTTCAAAAATGTCCTTCAGAGTGTTCCCTTTCCTATAAATGTGTTTTATTTCAACCTGGAAAATGTGATTTAAGTCAGAAACTTTAGAAAAGTTTATCCACTCTTTGTCAAAAATTCTTTTAATCACACCAGCTTGTCCGTCATATGTGGTGATGATACCTGACGAATTCATTATTTAACCCATCTGCTTTCTTGTTTATGACTTGTTGAGTTGCACTACCTTCAATTTTACCCAATACAGGGGCAAACCTGCCTTCCTCCTTCACTGACTTCTTTGGAAACTCTATCAATGAGCTCTTCCGGTAACCTCTATTCAGGAACATGTTTCTCAGGTTTTACATTCATTACCATAACATGCATCATCAGAAGTCATTCTACACAAGCACAAATTGCCCTTTTATAACACTCGAGTAGTGCAAATAAGAATTAGAAAAGGTCTCTTTTCTAAAAATTCTAGACTCAAAGCCATACTCAGTTTTGGATATGTTAACATCAAGGTATTTCAATTCATCAGTAGTGAATTTGTGAGTGAATTTTAAAAATTCTGTGGTACCGTTTAGGTATTCCACAAAACTACCAAATTCATCTTGAGTGCCTGCCCATAAAAACACAAGTCGTCCAGAAATCTACCATATAACTTCCATAAACTACTATATTCTGAATTCAGTACAAACTTATTCTCCCAAAATGACATTATAGTGTTTGCATAAGTGGGAGCACAATGTGCCCCCATCGCCACACCTTTAGTTTGTCGAAAATACTCGCCTTGAAAGAATATAAAATTGTTCTTTAGGACAATCTCCATTAATAACAAAACAGTTCTGAACTCATTGTGCCCCCACTTATGCAAACACTATAATGTCATTTTGGGAGAATAAGTTTGTACTGAATTCAGAATATAGTAGTTTATGGAAGTTATATGGTAGATTTCTGGACGACTTGTGTTTTTTATGGGCAGGCACTCAAGATGAATTTGGTAGTTTTGTGGAATACCTAAACGGTACCACAGAATTTTTAAAATTTACTCACAAATTCACTACTGATGAATTGAAATACCTTGATGTTAACATATCCAAAACTGAGTATGGCTTTGAGTCTAGAATTTTTAGAAAAGAGACCTTTTCTAATTCTTATTTGCACTACTCAAGTTCGCACCCCCCACACCAGAAAAGGAGTGTTATAAAGGGCAATGTGTAGAATGACTTCTGATGATGCATGTTATGGTAATGAATGTAAAACCTGAGAAACATGTTCCTGAATAGAGGTTACCCGGAAGAGCTCATTGATAGAGTTTCCAAAGAAGTCAGTGAAGGGAGGAAGGGCAGGTTTGCCCCTGTATTGGGTAAAATTGAAGGTAGTGCAACTCAACAAGTCATAAACAAGAAAGCAGATGGGTTAAATAATGAATTCGTATCAGGTATCATCACCACATATGACGGACAAGCTGGTGTGATTAAAAGAATTTTTGACAAAGAGTGGATAAACTTTTCTAAAGTTTCTGACTTAAATCACATTTTCCAGGGTGAAATAAAACACATTTATAGGAAAGGGAACACTCTGAAGGACATTTTTGAAAGAGGTAGTAAAGGGAATTCAAGGTTAGCAGGTACAAACAAAAAAGCTGGTGTATTTAAATGTGGTGCTTGTAATTATTGTTCGTATTTGATTACTGGGGATACCATTAATTTACCCGCCAGAAATAACAAAATTTTAACTTTAAAAACTTTTGCGAATTGCAACACAAAAGGGATTATTTATGTTGGTTTATGTAAAAAATGTAATGCTTTTTACATTGGCAAGAGTGAAAGAAAGGTAAAACAGAGAATTTATGAGCACACCTATGATATTCGTATAAAATGTGAAACAAATTCTCTGTATAAACACACAAAAACTTGTCCTGAAGCTGAATTTCAGTTTTTTATATTAGAGGTTGTGCCAAAGGACCCCAGGGGCGGTATGTGGGAGACTTTAGTTGAATACAGGGAATTATACTGGCAAGTAGTGTTGGAGGCCAGTAAATTCCCTGGTTTAAATGACATGATCTCACTTGCCCCTGTATTAAAAATGAGATCAGCAAAATTGTGACATTAAAGTGCAACAATTCTTTTTGTCAGCAGAGGGCAGTAACTCAATGCATTTTATGATATTACTCCCTGGTGTATTACAATTGAATTACTTTTATTTCTAAATTTTAAAAATTTTAAACATTTATTAACAGTGTAAACTGGGTACATGGTTTAACATATATACATTTTTCCAGTACTTAACAGGTTTCTTATTTACAATAGAGCAATACAACTTGAATTTTATGCTTGTTAATTTATTAATTTATTCAATGTACAATGAGTGTTTTTATTGGCTGTTTTAAAAGTTGGATGAGTATATAAAAGCAGTTAATTGAATGTATTAGTGTAATCTGATGAAGTTGTGGACGAAAACGTATGGTGATTTGCTTCAGCGTTATTTTTTCGAGTGAACTGTTCGGCTTAATAAATTTGTGTGCCTACCTAGCAGTGGTTCAGGGTGCTTTGTTTCTGCTTACTGGTTTGTTCTGCATCCTCCGTTTTTTTGGTTACCAGTAGAGGGACGGTTCTTTGTTGTAGCCCCTCCCCAAGCCACGGTGACCACGGATGCCTCCCGATTAGGGTGGGGGGCATTGCTCGGGCAGGACAGTCCAAGGCACATGGTCCATGAACGAGACCAATCTGCATATCGGTGTTCTGGAGATGAGGGCGGTCTTATTGGCGTTGCAGGCCCTTCATGCCTTTCTTCTTCTGGGAAGTATTGCCATTCAGACAGAGAAACATGTCAGTGGTTTGGTACATCATAATAAGTCAAAAGTAGCAGAAGGCACTCGCAAACCGCTAATAAACGTAACGAGTGCAAACCACTGGCGAAAAAGGATGTACTTGTTAAAAAAAATTTAAAAACTCTTTCCTTTATTAAAAACTTCAATTAGCGTATGGTACATCAACAAACAGGGAGGAACCAGATCCTACCCCCTTTGTCGAGAGGCCATGAGACTGTGGGAATGGGCGATCTCCACCAATCGGTTTCTGATAGCAATGCACATTCTGGGTCGGTCCAACATATGTCGGTCCAACATATTAGTGGACAAATTGAGCAGAACTATCCTGATGCCTTACGAGTGGTCTCTGAATCCTTGTGTAGCAGGGCAGATCTTCCTCGAGTGGGGTCAGCCTTGCTGCAATCTCTTTGCAGCTCCTTCCAGCACGAAGGGCAGTGAGTTCTTTGCTCTGATTCCCCCTCAGGGGGAAGCCTCCAGATGTACTCTGGTCCATGATTGGCCTCTTGTCGTTTTTAAGCATTTCCTCTGTTACCTCTCATGACAAAGTTTTTTTTACAGAAGGCTCATTGGTTGGGGAGCAGAGTCATCCTCATTGCCCCATTCTGGCCTCATCAGATCTGGTTTCCCTGTCTGTGGTCTCTTCTGGTAGCTCGATCTTGGATCCAATTCCAGATCTTATTTCGCACCCATCTGGGATCCCCCTTCCAGACCTGGGCACTCTGAAGCTCATGACTTGGCTGCTCCATTTCCATTGATTGCTAGGACACCCGGACTTTCTTCCCCTATTATCTCTATTCTGGTGGCAGCCCATAAGTCATCTACCAGAAAAGTTTACCGTAGTAAGTGGAAGTGTTTTTCGATCTGGGCTTCTCCGAGGGATTTAGATCCTTTTACCACAGTGCCAGTGGTTATTGAATTTTTAGCGCACCTTTTCTAGCAGGGTGCCAGCTCTTCTATGGTGAAAGTTCAACTGGCTGCCATTTCTAATTTCCATGCAAGTGAAAACATGGGGTATTTGGCTTCTTCCAGACTTTGCAAAACCTTCATTAAAGGGACCTTTCTTTTAAGGGTCCCCTCCATTAGCCTGAAGGGAGATCAGGCATTTGTCACTGGGAACTTAATGGAGAGTGCTGGTTGAGAGCCACACCACCTAGAAGTCGCATTTAGCAAAGCCATCTGATCTTCACTGGGATGAGCCTACCTCCACTTGATGGGGACATGAGACCATTCCTCTCCCCTGCACTGGCAGAGGAACAAAGTAGTAGGAGATGCCTGCAGCTCTCTGCAGAATAGTTCAGGATTACCAATGCTGTCCATCCCCTGAAACTGTCCAGAGTGATATTAAGGGAGAGACCCAGTTGGGCATCTCTGTCCTGGTTGAGAAGGGGATATCAGATAAGCCTTCACCAGGGTACTTTAATGTGTAGGGGAGGCTTGTGTCATGGGTGTGGTATACCATCATTAAGAAATTTAGTTTTATGCCAGCATCGGGCCCAATGCACTCCTCTCTCCTTTGTAATGTCAGTCCTGGTCTTCCCAAAATTCATATTATGCCTTTCACTTGCTTTTGCTTGAGTCAGTCCTCATTAGAGTTCATTGCATGGTGGGAAGCACATTCCTCTTCTGGTTTCTGTTGGAAATTAAGGAATTTGAGGCTTCCCCAATCTCTGAAGCAGGTATTGGCAGTGCAACTAATACCATTCCTTATGTTCTTTTCTTAACTCATTCCCTCCAGTACAGTTCTTTTGAGTATGTACCTTTAACTCCCAGTGGGTGTGGCTTCAGCCTTTAAAAAAATGAAGTTATCACTTTATGGACAGCACAGTGGTGCAGCGGTAGTATTGTCACCTCACAGTAAGAGGTTCTCTGGTTTGAGTCTGTGCTGGAGTGCCTTCTCTGTGGAGTCTGCATGTCCTCCCAGCGTTTGTGTGGGTTTCCTCCAGGTACTCCAGTTTCCTCCCACTTTTCAAAGACATGTCTGGAACATTTCTCCCCAGGCCACCGCTGAAAATTGGCTTCACTCCAAGGCTGACTTTCCCGGTAAACAAATGTTAAATAAAATAAATAAATCACTTTACAGTCCTAACCAGTACTTCTTGACAGAGGTCATGTAGCAATACAGTTGTGTTTGCCATCATGTATGCTTCAAAAAAAATATTCTGATACCTTGTATTGTAGCATAGTTTTGGAATTATTAATGCAAGTATGATCAGGCAATATTTGATGCCTAGAGGCACAGTAGGAGGTAGCTGCAGAAATGCCTGAAGACATCACTTGGCTGTATTGAGTTAATAGGATACCATATGATTCATGACATCTCACCGATGTCTTGTCCCCCACCCCCTTTCCAGCCTATTTCCATATGGAATTAGCTTTAGTCTCCTGTCGTTTCCTTCTTTGGAGTTGACCTGAAAAGATGCTGTCTTGGAAGCTTGGAATCCCCTTCCCTACCCCCATGCCCCCAAGAGGACCAACCCTGATAAAAAGCCACTGGTGAGATGAAATGACTCATTTATAAGCATCACAGAGTTCCATCCTTTGTGGCCTCATTGGGTTAATGGTGATTTTATAGACTGCAGCCTTCCTCCTTCCTGATGCCTGACAACCGAGTTATGAAAGTTTTGGACTCCTTTGCTATGTGAGTGGCTGAGGCCCTCAGCTGTGTATCTCACCTGAAAAAAGTCCAGCACTTCTGGTGGAGCTGGCACTGGGCAAACTTGAAGAGCTCCTGGAGTTTGAGTTCAGGGATGACATCTTCAACATGCTGTCTGTGGCTAGTCAAGTGGACGTCCAGGTAGCCCGTACTTGTAATGTAGAGAAACATTTGCTAGGGCTGGAGGCTACAGCAAGATCCTTCACTGATCGTCTTAGTCAAGGTCAGCCTTCCTTGGTGAGTGGCTGAATAACACTGTTCTGGACTCTGTATTAGAGGGTGGAGTATTCTTTGGTTAACAGGCCCTGGTTGATGCCCTTCTGAAAAGAAGATAGGACTCTTCCTTTATGAAGGGACCATTTTAGCTTTTTGTCCTGTTATCCTTGGAAGATTAGAAAAAAGTAAGGCCAAGTATTCCTCTATGACATGGCTTGAGAACCCTAAGTGTAGACTGTTCTGGCCAAACTTGCAGCTGCTTGCTCTTTTGTCTGAGATTCCTCTTGGAAAAAGTTTCTCTTGGTTCATCTTGTCCACTGCTGCTTCTGTATCCCTTTTAAAGAACTTGTCCTCTTCAGAGGTACTTATTGGTTGACGGGCTTTCCTGTTGCCTCTGTTTAAACATTATTTTTAGTAGTTCTACCTCTTTGAGTAGGTTGTTGGAGCTTCAAGTCCAGTTGTGTAGTGTTCCCCTTGACTCCCTGTTTGGGATTGGGCTCTGTTACTTGATTCCATGTTCTCTCAGCAGGCGTATTTTGTTCAGAACCAAACCATTTCTCTGTACATTTCGTTGTGTAGGCAGAAACAATAGTGGAGGAGAGCCCTTCACTCTCTACCTGCGTACCACTGTAAGGTTTATTGTAAGACAACAAGCCCAAGATAATGTTAAGTAGGTACAATGCTGATATACAACCTAAGAATTTGTGATACTGCAGTCTTATTCCATTGTTTAGATGCTGAAAGAATATTTGGCCGGGTGGATTAGTCCTTTGGCTGGGTCCTGATAACCTTCAGTTTCTATACTGAGTTTGTGTGTGATGTGGCCATACAGGAGAGTAAAGGCAGGGGTTAAGGTGGCTGACTGTCTTTCACTGTCTTTTGTCTGGGAAAGGAGGACATGGGGTATTCCCTGACACCAATCCTCATTGAATTTTACACTGCCTTCATGACCCAAGAAGTGTGCCTGATTTAGGGAGAGAAAAATATTAACAGTGGAGTTCTTGACTGTTTTTCTGTGACTTGCTGGTGTCCCTTGTAAGGTGCGGTCCGTAGCTGTTGCACTGTCAGTACATGAATGTGGATTACTCTGGATACATAGTAAACATGACCAAGACTGGTGTTGGGAATTAATTTTGTGCCACCAAAATAAGCAAGAATGCACCCCATTTGATTCTGCCAAAAGTAGAGTGAAATGTCTAATTTTCTTCTGTTGGCCTAGAAAATGAATACCATAAGTCAGCTCGTCTTAAAAGTGAAGGCATGCTTAGTGGTCGGAATTGTTTGCTGTTAAGGTCCAAATGTCAAGACTGATCAAACCCACATATTTGAATGTTATGCAAGCATTTTTGCTTCTATAACCTGTTTCTGCTGCAGCTGAAAGAAGCAGTTAATGTGTTTGGAGGACAGTGTTTGTTTAATTAGGTAATCCAGTAAGCTTTGTTTTTTTGGACATTGTAATATCTAGGTTGCAAGAGTTTCTTCTCTTGCCAAGCCTCTTAAGCTGTATTTCCAGGTATAAAGTAGTATAGTATTTTCTTTACTTGGAGAGCCTAACTGCGATGCTAGGGTTGATCATTTAGAAGAACTAGTGTCTCGTCACCTATTCAGAGTAGTCTTATACTTTGTAAACCTCCATAATGTGAAGTTGTTTAATCTCGCCTTCATTCTTACTGATGGCTTCAGAGCCTATCATCGGCTCCGATTCGGCCAAATAGCAAAGCTCGAGGTCTCAAACAGCTCAAGGCCAAAGCCATATCCCACAATGCACCACTACATTCCCCAGATCTAGTTTGCCGCTGCAACCGATCAGGTGTTCTCTACAGCTCTTGGCCGTTGGAGAGAGAAGTTTTGTGATTTTTCAGAGAAAATTTTCAGAAAAGTTTAATTGCTTTCTTAGGATAGATTACTATATTGTACTGTTTTCTCTCTATCCGTTTTTCGGATTTTTCATAGATAGCTTATTTTCTTTCTCTCTTGTTGGGCTTGGCCCTGTTATTCTGGTTGCTCTATCCCAAGCTGAGTTAGGCTTTGCAGTTTTTGGTGCAATTTTTGGTTTCTTAGCCGGTTAGGCTTTTGGCTGTTTTTTGGCCCTTTTGTTTTCCTTAGCCTGTAGGGCTTCTTTTACAGCTTAAAGTTAGCTGCCTTCACATACTTTAGCTGGTTAGACTTATATTTGTCTTTTGTGGTTGTTGTGTGCTTACTTTCTTTAATATGTCAGAAAAAGCTAAATCTGGTTTTAAGAGGTGCCCAAAATGTAACCAGCAGGTGCCCATTACAGATGGGAACTCTACATGCGTGTACTGTTTGGGTGAGGTACACTTACAAGAGGTCTATGCTATTTCTCATGGCTTTAGTTCCAGGGTGCTAGCCGAGAGGAAGTGCAAGTTAGTGGAGCGGGGGTTAATCGAGTCAGCTTTTTAATCTGACCTGGATTTGGCTCCTGGTCAACCAAAACCCTCTTCTCCGGCCTCTTCATCTGGTTTGGCTCCGAAGGGCTCTTCAGTGTCGAAAACTACGAAAAAGGCCACAGTTGCAGCTCCAGTGTCATCGGAGCAGACTGTTCAGGTTGCTGGTAAGAGCCGGTCCCCAATCTTATCTCCTATGTTGAGGTCCCCGATTCTGGGGTCACCGGCTCCGTCGGTAGTCTCCTCTCTGGCTTCCAGACTTTCGGATTTGGATGTGGACTAAGTGGTGCAGAGACTTTTACTGGATCTGGCACTTGCTAAAATTCTGTCTGTTTCGGCTCCAGCTGCTTCGGAACTGACAAAGTCTGCTCCTGTTGTTGTTGCTCCTCCTCCGACTCGAATAGAGACTTTGGAGCTGGAGGGGGCCATTCAATCGTTGGTGGAACCTTCTGTGCTGACACGCATGTCTGACCTGTTGGTAATGACCACCCTGATATCCTCTGCTCCGGCGGTGGAATCTGGGAGCAGACACTCTCCTCTCTGTTCCAGGAGGGGAGTCAAACCGATATGTCTGTTCCGACTCTTCCTGTTAGGGCTTCGGCACGGATGAGTTCAGCTCCTACCTCTGGCTCAGAGCCGGCGGTTCTGGTGCGGGAGGAGTACTCTGTGTCTTCGGACCCGGGTGCTTCCTCGCATCGGAGCCGTGGGATCTTCGATGCCATGAGGAGGGCTTTGTCCCCTCGGACTTCCACAACTTCTGTCATGGCCACCTCCTCCCAGAAGGCGTCTGCGTCTTCTCCACTTCCACAGGTTCACCGTAAGCGTAGGGACCCAGAGCCTCAGGATGCCCCTTAGGGGAGACCCTGCTCTTCCGGGACCTTCCCAAAGATTCCCACTGAGAAGGTCCCTCTGAAGAGGTTATGTAAGAGGAGACATCTGGATTCCCCTCAGGAATACATCACGTCAGACACCGATTTGGAGGAATCTGAAGGGTCCCCAAGGTCCCACTCTGAGGATATTTCCTTTGGGGATATCCTTGAGATCCTTAAGCAGAGGGGGGACTGGCAGCCCCTAAACCCTACCGAGGGCAAATCGGTGCTCCTGAAGGCTTTCGGGTCCCAACCCTCCACCTCTTGGGTGTCTCCGCCTTTTGATGAGTTAATGGATCTTTTATCTCGAAGGGCGTGGGAGTCACCAGATTCTATGGAGCCTATTCCTAAAAGGCCAAACAAGTACATATCAGCACCCCATGACAAGGCCTTTTTATCTAAACCCCCATACCTGTTGATGTCATGGTGGTGGCGGCAGCCACTAAAAAGGAGATGTCTGAGACTTCTACATCTGTCCATCCTCCTAATAGAGAGTCTAGGATAATAGATTCGGGAAGCACATGTTCAGTTCTACAACCTTTGCACTTCAGTCCTTGAACTACCTGATCCACTTCACACAGAGAGATCTCCTCAAGGAGCTTGGAGATGGTCTCCAGGGTGCACTAGCAGACTCGGTGGTGGACAAGGTGACATCTCAGCTTGCTACCCTCAATTCCATTCTAGACTCGTCCATGTGTCTTGTGTCTTATGCAGTTGATGGAACGAGTGGGGCTGCGGGTACAGGAATTGCTCTGCGGAGACTTTCCTGGATGCGTTTGTTCTTTTGCAGAGCCTTTTAAGTCATTTGTAAATGCCCCTTTTGATGGTTCCTCCTTATTTGGACCAAAAGTCAGATACCTTCACCAGATGTGAGCAAGATGGTAAGACTCTTATCTGCTGTTGGAGTCCGTTTTTGTACCCCTACTAGGCCTTATCCAAAAAGTCAATGGGGTGAGAAAATGTGGTTCTGTAAGACCCAAGGAGCCTTTCCGAACTCGCAAGGTGAAGCCTCCTCTAGGGGCAGAGGGGGAGGCAATGGTGGAAGACGACGCCCACGTGGCAGAGGGGGTCCGCAGAACCAAGGTGACAGGGATCAGTTCTTTGGGAAACCCTATTAGCGCTCCTGAAAGGAGGCCCGGCTGTCCTGCTCTGGAGGCAGTCGGGGGACGTTTGTCTTTGTACCTAGGCGCCTGGCTAAATATCTCAGAAGACCGATGGGTACAAAACGTTATAGCCAGAGGATATTCCATCCCTTTTCACTCTTACCCCAGACCAACAAAAGGAATCCCAGATGTTCCACCCAGTCTATGGGATGTAGCATCCGTAGAAGTCCAGAAACTATTGCAAAAAAATAAGTCATCCAGCCAGTCCCAGCAGACCAGCAAGGATCCGGAACTTACTCAAGGTTCTTTTTGTTACCAAAGAAGACAGGGGACTGGAGACCTATTCTGGACCTCAGCAGGCTCAAACAGATATGTGGTGAAGACGAAGTTCCGGATGGTCACGCTTCAGTCCATTCTCCCATTTTTAGGGAAGGACGATTTAGGAAAGGATGATTGGATGCGCTCTGTCTATCTCCAGGATGTGTACTACCATATCAGTGTGTACTACCATATCAAAATGGCCAGGCCATCCAGGGATAATATGCGCTTCTGGCTGGGAGCCAGTCAGTTCCAGTTTTGGGCACTGCCCTTTGGTCTCACTACAGCCCCCAGAGTGTTCAAATGCATGGCAGTGGTCATGGCTCACTTGAGACCTTCAGGAATTCAGGTGTTTCCTTACTTGGACGACTGGCTCCTTACCGCCCCCACCAGGCATCAGCTTATTCGGGCAAGGGACGCTACCAGGGATCTATGTTCACAGCTGGACATTACGATAAATTTAGAAAAGTCTGCCTTATTGCCGTTGCAGAGTACAGTCTTTATAGGAGCAGATTTAGACACGGTTAGCATGTCCCTGAAGCTCCCTCCCGAAAGAGTGATTGTCCTCCAACAACAGATTGTGGATCTCCTGTCAAAGCGAAAATTACCGGCGTCACAGATTCTCAAACTGCTCGGCACTATGGCAGCAGCTATTATTGCAATACCCCTTGCGAGATCCCACATGTACATTCTTCGATGGCTGCTATTCACGCAATGGACTTTTCATGAATTACCCTTGAATCATCTAGTCTTGATTACTGACTCTTGCAAAAAGACCTTCGCTGGTGGCTAACGTCGAAGACGGTGACTATGGGCCACCCATTTGTTCTTCCCTCTCCAGTCGCAACTGTAACCATGGATGCCTCCCTGATCAGGTGGGGGGGCATTATCAGGGACTGACAACCCAAGGTACTTGACAGGCTCACGAGGCTCATTTACACATAAACGTCCTTGAGATGAGTGGTTCTTCTAGCGTTGCAGGCCTTTCAAGACTCTCTTCCCCTTGGCACAATTGCAATCCAGTCGGACAGCATGTCAGTAGTCTGGTACATCAACATACAAGGAGGAACCAAATCCTACCCCCTGTGTCGAGAGGCTCTGAGATTATGGAATTGGGCAGAGTCCACCCAGCGTTTTCTGATTGCAGTGCACATCCCTGGGAGAACCAGTTTAATAGCAGACAGACACAGCAGAGCTATTCTGCTACCTCACGAGTGGTCTCTCAAGAACGAAATAGCGGAAATGATTTTCCGCAGATGGGGCCAGCCTTGCTGCAACCTTTTTGCCATCTCCACAAACACCAAGTGCAGCAACTACTTTGCCCTCATCCCTCAACAGGGACAAATCCCCAAGGGACATGCTTGCCCACAATTGGCCTCCGGGACTCCTTTGTGCCTTCCCCCCTTTCTACAGATTCCCAAAGTTTTGCAGAAAGACAGTTTTCTGTGCAGGACACTTATCTTAATTGAACCATATTGGCTTTGTCAAATTTGGTTCCCCTTTCTGAAGCCTTATCTACTAGAGGAGCCTTGGATCCTGGACCCAGTGCCGGATCTGTTGACCAAGTCATCAGGAGATCTTCATCCCTCTCTTCTGTCCATCAAATTGACAGCTTGGCTGCTTCAATTCCCAGAATAGCCAGTTTTCAGAATTTATCAGAAGCGCGACATATCCTATTGTCTCACAAATCTTCAACTAGGAAACTTTACCTCAGTAAGTGGAAAAGGTTTTCCATCTGGGCACAACAGAATAACATTGACCCTTTCCAGGCGACCATATCAGATATACTGGAATTTCTAACTAAACTGTTCAATTAAGGAGCTGCAGCAGCGACCATTCGAGTCCAACTGGCTGCTATTTCTAATTTTCATTTAGGTGCATCCGAAAATGGTATCATGTCTCATAAGCTGGCTAAGGCCTTTTTGAAGGGTACGATGCACTTAAAACCACCGATCAGATCTCCTACTACTCCCTGGAACTTAAATCTAATCTTATCCAAAATTATTATTCTGCCCTTTGAACCTGCCTCTTCTTGTGAGCTGAAGTATCTTTCTTGGAAGACCATTTTCTTGGTGGCCATTACATCAGCACGCAGAATTTCGGAGTTGCAAGCCCTTTCCATTAAGCCACCTTATCTGATATTTCATAAAGATGGGGTTTCCCTCAGGACAAATCCATCATTTCTACCCAAAGTATATTCGGAATTCACTCTGAATCAGATGATTGAGTTGCCCATTTTCTTTCCCAAGGAGTATATGCTTCACCAACTTGGTGTGCATCTACAACTTCATTTTTATTTGGACAGAACAAAAGATCTCAGAAGGGTTGATGCTGTTTGTCTCCTCAGATTCAAGAAAAGGTGCAACTGTCTCCAAAACTACCTTATCGAAATGGCTCTCTGTAGCTCCTTTATCTACAGTGAAGCGGGTATTGCATTACATAATAAGGTCAAGGCTCATTCTACAAGTGCGGTTTCTACTTCTGCAGCGTTCTTGACCAATTTACCTATAGATTCTATTTGTGCAGCTGCCCCTTGGTCAAATCCACATACCTTTATATCTCATAACCAAGATTGTGGTGCTGGGGATGCTACCCATCAGTAAGAATGAAGGCGAGATTAAACAACTTCGCATTAAAAAGTTATGTACTTACCATAACGTTCCATGTGAGTTGGTGTTCTCGCCTTCATTATTACGACCCTCCCTCCTATCCCTTCCTATGTCTAGAAGGACGAGAGGTTCCACGCTGGTTTTGGTTTTCATGGAGGTTGTATTCCTCCCTGGATTTTATGATTTCCTTGAAATTTGGAATAAGTTTCTACACTAGTTGGCAGCAAACAAGAGCTGGGGAATGTAGTGGTGCATTGTGGGATATGGCTTTGGCCTCGAGCTTTGCTATTTGGCCGAATCCGAACCCATCAGTAATAATGAAGGCAAGAATAACAACTCACATGGAATGTTATGGTAAGTACATAACTTTAATTATTTTGCCAAATTTATAAGTGATGGTCTTCACTCGCTTATTTCCTGCTAGGCATGTAGAAGTGCATTTCAGGCAGTAAGCTGTCGTGATATTCATTACTGGCTTGACATGCTTTATAAAGCACGTGATTCTTAAATTCCAAGATATGCTTTCTGCACCGACTTGGAACAGGCTGCATTAACACTGATACCTGCAGGTGACCTCTTTAATGATTTGGCTAGGTTAAATCCATAGAGCTGAAAAACCAGGGACACAGTAGCATTCTTCAACAAGACAAAGTTATGTTGAAGATTGCTACTGGGTCCTTGGTTTTTCAGCTCTTTATGGATGTAACCCTTGCCATAGCATTAAAGATGTCTGCTTTCATGCTTGTTTCTTCAATAGAGGCCTAGCCACTTTGACCTTTCTCCATGTACACAGTGTGTTTGTAGCATTGAATGCTCTGCTGGCATATCTGTAACAGAGAGCAAGAGAAGGATGGTAATTTTCAGGACATATGAAGGTTCCATGTACCCTCACCCACCCGTTAGGATTTTTATTTCACTCCAAAATAACTACCATGCATGTTCCCTAACTGTTTAGTATGCTGGAGGCTTTTGGGGTACTTGGGTCATGACAGCATATTTTATGGCCCTGCCCAAAATTGAAGAGGTTCAGGAGATGCTTGTAAGGCTATAGAGTGGTTGGCATAATGGTAAAGGTGTTTACCATATGAACACTCAGTGCAGGGTTTGCTTCTCAGAGGGTAATTGGCTAGGCTTAAAATGGCCCACAAGGGCAGTTAGCCTAGTATGAACCTATGAACGCGTCCCCTATATCTCCTCAAAAAGGTTTTATTTCTTTTGGGAATTAGATGTAGTGGGTTAGTACAAAGTCTTCTATTTTACTGTTTTTCACAACCCTTTTAAGAATTATGTAACTCTTTGAAAGATTGTGTCCCCCAGCTTACAGCACAGTTAATTGCATGCATTTACAATTATAGTACTGAGGTAGGCCATTTTAATCGCTGGATTAGACGGACCCTAGGTCTGGACTTGGTATGAGATGTGTCATGTGATTTTGAGGTGTGAAGACCCACGCAGAGGTATGACAAAGTAGAGGAGATGCTTTTAGTGAGGTTTCCTTTGGTCAAGACTTGTAAACTGATGTCTTTCACTTGGTCACTGGCGAGTTGGAATGGACTTTATTTTGCTCATTTGGTATTAGATCCTGACAGTGTGGTGTTTTCTTGCTGTTCTGTGATTTGTTTTTCTTTTCTTCCTTTTATCTCTGTTCATGTTTCCCCTTCCATTTTTGTAGGATTTAGGAGATGTTCGGGATTGATTGGGGGGGGCACCCATGATATTCATTGGTCAGGGTTGCTGACTAATGATTGCACTGGGTAACCATTTTTCCTGCTACCTGTCTGGGCTGTTTTAGACAGGGCTGTCATGAAAAAAAACTCACCATATCAGTTGGCTTTAGGGAGGAGCATTTGTGGCCTTCATTCGCTTTCAGCTATAATGCACTTCTGAGATTTTGTGCATTTCTGAAATAAGGAACTTTCACTCAGAATATTTAATGATATAGTGAATCATATCAATGAAAAGGAATGTTAGTTTGACTTGTTAGAAACTGATGAGTGTCTTTGAGCAAGTACTTGTGTGGGCCCTATAAGGCATGTTTCCTTCATATGTAGGTGCTGAAACTTTATTCCAAGTGCGAAGGAAACACTTTATCCCGTGTAGTTTATCCAGGTTTAGTAGTCCTTCATAAAGTTTTGTTAGTATAGGGAGTATGCTTTCACCATTGTTTTGCTTGGAAGGCTGGTACGTTAGGAATCTGTGCTCTGCAGTTCTGGGAAAGAGGAATTTTAGTAAGTACTAATGTCATTTATTTCTCTAAAATGCAGTTTGTAGTAGTACTTTGTCAATACCATGCAAATATTATCTCTTGTCAGAGAAGTATGTTAAAGGTATTTGCAGATGTTCTGTGCAGCAGACATCAGGATGTCATGATTTAATCTTGTTAATTTTTATTGTATAGAGACTGGTGTATTTCTAGACAGTTGTGGTGGGGGCACCGTATCCCAGCATACTTTGTGACAGTTGATGACCCTTCTGTACCACCTGGAGAGGTGAGTTGTAATGACATAATGTGAAGTGTGTATTTCTGTCACAAATTTTGTCTGAAAGTCGAAGTAAATGATTAATGGAGTAGTATATCAAGATACCGTTACTGCAACCTTTGAATAATACCAGACCTGTAGCTGTGATGCATGATTATTACTGCTTCTCTAATTTTTAATATAGTCCAGAAAGCCATCTCTTCCTTAAAAAAAATTGTGATATTCAGTTAAATATTGATCATTCTTTTGTACCTTTGAGATCTGTATTAATAGCCTTAAGTAATGGACAGTAGCATGATGGGATTCCCCCAGAGGTGAAACAGCAGTTGTGCCACCCACACTCTTGTTCCAGAACACATGTGGCCTGTCAGGAGAAAAGTAGTGTAAGTTTATATTTGGACAGTTTGTAGCAGGAGACACTCATGCCACCTCTAATACAAGCACAGAGGAGGGCAGCTGGAATATTGTAATTAAAGAAAAGTTCACTAGCTTTGGCTAGGTATGCAGTCTATTTTATGACATAATTTTATTTCTGGTGTCCGATTCACTAGAAGGAAAAGCTGTAAGAATCTTATCCCTCCTAATCTATTCACAGACTGTGTTGCATATTGCTATGTGGTTGCTTCTCAGAATCCTTTCATATTTCAGAAAGATGCTCTAATAGTTTTCGTCTGTTTTGTGTATTTGATTAAATGCCATCTAGGTGAATTCATCCCACCATAAATTACAGTCTACAATAGTCTATCCATATAAGAGGTGATGGCAGTAGGTTTGTCGTATTTACTCCCCCACCTGTTTTTGATAAATGAAATTTTGTGTATTTAAATTCGTACATATGTTTTTTCCTGTTGTGTGACTAAGTAAGTCGCTTAACTATGCAGTGCTTCTTGGTTGCTCCTGAAAATAGGCAGTTCTAGAGAGTTCACCTGGTTAACAAATTAATAAAAAATGTAGAAGTATCGCCTGTGTGTACAGCCAGGTGCTGAGGGTTATCAAAAGATAATGGGACTGGTGTGGAAGTACAGAAGTACTTAAGAAGGAAAGCCGCTGGCCAAGGTGGACCTAGTCTAAAGGAATTACAATAGCTTTGAAAGAACAAATATTAATCATTTATACAATTTGAGTAACTTCTTGGAGAGCAGATTGTGCAGAAGGAGGGGAAACTGAATGGGTATGGCTTTTATAATTAATAGTTTCTCTTTTTTTCTCATATATTGCAGTGTTTTTGCAGCAGGTAATGTGATTAGGCTGCATATATATTCTGTGATTGACTGTAACCCTTTTTAGTAGATGTATGATGGGCATTGGTGCCTGTAGCACATCTGACAGATTCTCCGGGTGGCCTGTCTGCCTTCTGACAATTTCTGTCCTGCTACCTTGTAGGCTGCAGATTGTAGCAGTCATCCCAACGTCTTCATTTTTGTAGTCTGTCTTTGGTTGTAGACTTCAGACATTAGTTTGTCTTTTCATTATGGGGAATTGTCATATTAACAGGAATTAGAGTGGTGCTACTCAAAAAGAGGATGTGGTAGTTGTGTTGAAGACAAATCTTGGCTTCTGGTGACCATACATAGTTGACTGTCTGCATGACATCCACATTCTGCAGATAGCCCTCTATGTAGGGCATCCGTGAAGTGCTTTAACAAAGGCTCAGAAAATCCTTGCAAAACATAATGTTATGTGTCAAGCTTGCAAGAATTTTGTAGTTCCTTCTAGAGAGTTGAATTTAAGGGGAAGAGCGTACTTCACTTGATCAGTTTTCATAAGAAAATCCAAAGAGAATGAGGTATGTAGCTGTACCAGAAAAGAAAAACCTGTAAGAAACAAGGTAAGACTGGTGCATAAAAAACAATGGAAAAAATGAGCAACCCAAGAGAAGGAAGTAGCTGCTCATTGCTCCTATTTTTTGCATTCTAACACCCAGGAATACTCTAGAATAGTTAAAATTTAAGTAGACTAGCAACAGCCACCATTGAGATGCCTTTCTTAGTGCTACCAGTATTAGAAGTTGTTCCAACTGGCACAAACCTGGCGGTCATGGATGTTACTGCATTTCTTGCGTTTGGATCCTCTCCTCTGCTTAATGTAGCCTTTCCCACAAGTTTCTACTTGGATGTTATTAGATGTATTCCGAAGGGTAAGGGTTTGAAACGATGCCTTCAACGCAGGCCATCCATCTCCATTTTTTTTTCTCAGTGCCAGGCCCATCACAGCAGTGACTGGGCACTGTCATGGTCTATTCTATTTTGTTTCTGCTAAATTTCATGTTTGTCATTTCCCCTTTTTCACATCTTCACTGTAGTTGCAGTAACATCATCTTGTCTACCAGTGACTGCTTTCTTGAGAATGAAATTTGCACTTCTACTTTCGGTAGTCTTCCTCCATTTCCATGTTAGAACTGCAGTGTATTTTTGCTTGCAGTCTGCAGAAGCTAAGTGCCATGTAGGATCATATAAGCAGCAGCCGTAGGTGTCACCATAAGCTCAGCAGCCAGACTTAATATTTTTTCCTTAGTGACTTACGTACTTCAGTCGATTCTGATTCTATCTTTGCTATAGAACAAACCTGGTCTGCTAGCCTTGAAGGAAAATTTGTGAAAAAAGGGGAAATGGATACTCTTCCTTTTCGTGTATTTTCTTCCCTACCATTTTTCAGTGAAAAAAATTAAAATAAGCGCGCACGTGGGCAGAGTACATTGTAGATGCCATTCCTTTAAGCAGCATCAAGGAAAGCATGTACATGTTGATGAGGAAGAAAAGTTGGAATCTCAGACCTCTGCACATAAGTAATGCTTGTGTTTTGTGATATTTTGAGAGTCGTTAAGGCAAAAGTGAAAAAAGTTCTTAGAGGGCCCAGTTTTCAGTCCCCAGAGAATATTAAGAAAGGGATGTAGAGCCATGGGGGCAGTCTGCATGCAAAAATAGTCTCTTACCCCCACCCAAGACCCAGTGTTCTTGGGTTGCAGACTGGATACCTGTCTGAGAGCAGCTTTTCTTCCCCCAGGAAAAAGTTAAGTCCCTCGCCATCTTCTGCCAGTCCCTTCTCCCCCTTCAGTGTAGTTCTGCAAGAGAAATTCTATGAACCCTGGGATGTATGGCTGCAACCTTTGCCAAGCTACAAATGGGAAAGATGCAGTGGTACCTGAAATCTCTGGACTTCCAAATTCCTGTCTTGTCCTTTCTGAAGAAAGAGTTATAGTGGTGAATTTTTCAAACCCAACTCCTATCTGTGGCTTCCTTTCTCCCCACCCACTCCCAACAGGACCTGCACCCAAATGCATCGGATCTCACTTTGAGCATAGTCAAGCTCTTCAACAGGTCAGGGCCAGTGGTCCCCCAAACAGTCAAGGGGTCACAACAGTGTCAAAGAAATGAATGCCCTTATTTGAGCCCTTTAGGTGTTCTCCCCTGGGGAACCCAAGATGGTTCTTAGGTTGATACTAGGCTGTCGACCCTAGGGCCTATACAAGCCTAGCCAAACAATTCCCTGGATATTTCTTCCCACAATATTTACTTCCCTGGACCACTGTCTAGCAGGGCGACTGACGTGATCCCCAGGGTGAATTTCCTATCTCCTATCCAATCGTCAAGGTTCCTTTTGAAGAGGGCCAAGGAGGCGCTCTGCTTGACATGTATGGGCAGTCTATTCCAGAATATGGGAAGTCTCTGGGTCAGGAACCTATCCCTCCAGCATGTTTTGGTTCATTGTGATGACAAGGTTTAGATCTGTGGAGCATGTGGCTCTGAGGGATTGGGATTTCTTTAAGTGGAGCATGTCCAACAACTCAGGGTTTGACATAGCCTTGTAGGTTAAACAGAGATTGCCTCTGAGTAGACGGTATGCCACAGAGTATAGCTGGAGTTTTTTTTAGATGGTCAGCGTAGGGCCTCTGCTTTAGGCCTGTAATTCTTTTAGTGAGGTATTTCCGCGGCTTTCCAGCTGTTGCAGATGTCTTGTGAGGTACATACCAAACTGGGCGTTGTACTCTATAATGGGTCTAATGAGGGATGAGTGCAGTGGGACAGTGACCTCCTTTTTTTCTGGATGAAAAGCCCTTGGTGATGAGGTGTGCCACATAGAAGGATTTCCTGACTGTTTTGGCAATGTGGTTATCGAAGGTGAGACCACTGTCCACCTATGTCCCTAAGTCTCTCATCACACTTTCGGTGATTAGTGTACTGCCACCTATGTGGTAATTCATGGGTACATGGTTTTTCCCAAAGGGGATAACTGTACATTTCTTGGCATTAGGCTTGAGCCCATGGCTCTGGCACCAAGCATCTCTTTCTGTAAGGTCCTTTTGTAGAATATCCACATCATTTGGGGATTCAATAATTGCTCCCAGTTTGTAGTCATCTGCAAACTTTGTTAGCCAGAGTCCCTTAGTGTTGGCATATACTTCAGAGAAGTAGATGCCAAACAAGAGCTGTCCCAGGACTGAACCCTGAGGTACTCCACTTGTCTGGAGCTGGATTTGAAGTCTGCTACTTTTACAGTCTGGGTTCCGTCAGTAAGCCAGTTGGCAACCCATCGAGTGACGTAAGGATTTATGCCCAGCTTAGTAAGTTTATCTATGATTCCAGAATGGGGGTGGTGTCGAAGGCCTTGGCAAGGTCCAGATAGGCTGTGTGGACCACCTTACCCTCGTCCACAACTCTGGAGACTGATTTGAAGAAGTCAGTCAGGTTCAGGAGACGAGATCGGCCCTTCACGAACCCAAACTGGGTGGGGTCCAGTGTGTGAAGGTTGCCAGTGTCTTTGTTTATAAGTTCCATGATAATGCATTTCCATGTCCTTGCAGATCAGGCTCGTCAGACTGATGGGATGGTAGTTCCCAGGATCCAAGGTGGATCCCCCCTTGTGGAGTGGGATAACTGTAGCTGTGTGCCACTCAGTGGGCACAAAGCCTGAGGTGAGGCTATGATTAAACATGACACTTGAGTGAGGTGTCAGTTCATTTTGTAGTTCATGTAGTACACAGCCCAGGATGTCATCTGGTCCCATGGATGCTTCTTAGAATTTTCACAGGCATTACAGTAATGTGGTACATCAACCACCAGGGGGTGGGTGGGGAACCAAGTCCTACCAGCTGTGCAGGCTAACTGTTCTGGCAAGATGCTTCATAAAGTATTAGATGTGAAGTTGTTCTATCTTGCCATTCATTCTTACAGATGGGTTCGGAGCCGATTCTTGGCTCCGAGTCTACCTACTATAAAGCTCGAAACAAAGTCCCTATTCATGATGCACCTTGCATTACCTCAGATTCTGTTTGCCGCTGCAACAGATCGGAGGTTTCCTTGCACAGCTCGGGCCAGTATAGCTTTTTCTAAAAAAATTTTCTATAAATGTTCATTGTGTTACCCTGCTGCAGTCATCACACTTGGGGTTATCCTGTCGTCAGGCGGTCCCGCAGTTGGCCGGAATTCCAAAGTCTTGGTCTGGCGTCAGTTGCTGTCGCCTCTTCCCTGGCGTCAGGGTATATATAATGCAACCGACGCCATTTTCTCTAGTCTTGCCACGCGGTGCCCGAAGCAGAAGCAGTTCGCAAGTGACGGTCGGCCGACTCCTGAGATTTTCTAATTCGAATTTCAGACCTAAGGCTTCTATAAAGCGAAGTACCCCGTTGGGGAAACTTTTCTTGCCTCAGACCGATGTCAGAAAAAGTTAACAATTGTATTTCTTGTGGGAAGCAAATACCTCATAAGGATTTTCATTCTTATTGCATACCTTGCCTAGGCCCAGACCACGACGTCACTTCTTGTCGGTTTTGTGCTAGGTTTAATAAGCGTACTATTAAAATACGATTTGATTTCGCACGACACTACTTCGGTAGGAAATTTTACTACAACATGCCGTCGGAGCAACCGACTACTGGCGTGCACAAAAATGCAGGGATAAGGACAGGCAGCCCAGGCCTAAGCCAAATTCCGAGGCCTTGGCTGATCCGGTCCTCAGTGAGGCTCCAACGCAGCCCCTGACTACCGCAGATCTGGAACCCGAGACCGCTACAGAAATTTTGACGGAAAGTACCAGGCTGATGCAGCCTTTTACTTCAGGCCCTTCCGGCGACTTTGCTTCAAAAGACGTCGGTGCTACAGAAACTCCATCGTTTTCTGAAGGCGTTTTCAGACCGACTCTCACCATTAAAACATTTTCTAAGTCGAAGACTCCTAAATCTAAAAGGACTGCACTTCAGTCTCCTGTTCAAGGCCCTATGCCTAAGAAACAGATGCTCAAAATGGCTGAAGATTTGGTTTCTTTAATCAGGGGTTCACAGCCCCCTCCTGACAAAAGGCCTAGACAAGAGGAAGATTTTGCTTCCTCTGAGCAAATGTCCATTTCTTCAGACTCCTCTGAGGACCAAGACTATTCCTTCTCTCCTTATGAAGATTCTGATGCTGAGGACTCTATTCCCTCAGCTTCTCCTCCTGAAGACTACTCCTTTGGGGAAACTTTACACACTATGAGGGAACATTTTCACTGGGAAGGTCAAGACTACTCTGATTCAAAGAAAAGGCTCAGAGAGTTTCTTTTACTCCCCCAACACAGGCCACTTTCCATCCCACCAGTTTTGGACATTGTGGATGATGTCTACTTAGAATCCAGTTTCAACCCAGACTCTCTACCTCCTGCTCCGGCTAAGCCTGACAGATATTACAGAGTGCCTGATTCCCACAAATTTCTTTACAAAAGCTCAGTAGTTGACCCAGAGACTATCTCCCAGGGTCCCAAGGGAGCTAAGGCTTCTATGGCTAAAAACCTAAGTACCTTCTGAGACGGATTCCAGAGCACTAGACAGGTGGGGGGAAAAGGTTTACACCTCAGCCACACTAGGTATGAGGGCACTGAATTGTCAATTTCATATGCTTAAGTTTCAGCAATTTCTAATCTCTCAGTTAAAGCAAAGAATAACCACTCTTCCTCAACAATCTGAATTGAAAGAAGTACAGGATCTGTTGCACGCCACTGAGCAGGTGGGCAAACATACCTTACAATGTGGGTTTGATTCTTTGGAGGCCTCCTGCAGAGCAGCTGTCACTGGGTCTGTTGTACGTAGGCATGCTTGGTTAAAGGAACAAACTCTGCCCGATCATGTTAAAGCAAAACTACTAGATGCTCCCTTACAGCATGATGTTCTTTTTGGAGTTAAAGCAGAAGTTTTAAAGAAAATGGAAGATAAGGCAAAATCTATGCAAACAGTCAAAGATTTCCTACAAGTACAACCCCCACGCTTCAGCAGAAACTGGCCAACAAAAAATTGGCCCTTTCCAGCCACTGACAGACCGCAGAGGGGTAAATACAGATGCCCAAGGGACAGAAGACAACCACAAGCCCAGTTTAAACCTCGCCAATGGGGCACTACAACACAGAAGGGAGGAGAAGACCGGTCTCAATCCACCAGAAGGCAAACTCAATGACTTGCACCTCATCTGGCCAAGCAATACTCTCTTGGCAACCCCCTTGGGGGGAAAACTCGCACTTTTTGCAGACAACTGGCACATAGTCACAAAGGACAAATGGGTCCTAGACATAATTTTATGAGGATACAGATTCCACTTTCACACCTTGCCAATGAAAAGAGGAATGCCAAACTTGCCACAAAATCAGTGGGCAGAGGCACAAAAGCAAATTACAGCTCTCATGGACATGAGAGCCATTCAACTGGTACCTACTCGAGAGCAAGGCCAAAGATTTTACTCAAGACTCTTTCTATTGCCCAGAAAGGACAATGACTGGAGACCAATTCTGGACCTTTCAATTCTAAACACTTACAAGTACCCAAATTCAAGATGCTAACACTACAGCAGCTACTTCCTATGTTGGGCAAGGAAGCATGGCTAGTAACGTTGGACCTCAAGGAGGCATATCTGCATGTCCCTGTCAGACAAAGTTGTAGAAGATACCTCCGTTTCATTGCAGGTTCAACCCATTACCAATTCTCTGCACTGCCCTTTGGCTTATCTACTGCGCCCAGAGTTTTCACAAAATGCCTGGCACCAGTAATTGCATACTGCAGACAAAGAGGAATTCAAATATATCCTGGACGACTGCCTCATCCAAGCAGAAAGCAAAGACATTCTCTTACATCATCTGGCCTTTGTAAAGCATCTACTAAACTGCCTGGGGTACACAGTAAATGAAAAGAAATCAAAACTAGTACCCTCTCAAAAAATGACATTCCTGGGTGCCAGCTTGAATACAACGGCCCAGAAGGCTTATCTTACGCCAGACAAGCAACTACAACTGACTCAATATTTCAAGACAATGGCAACAAAGACCCAATTAACTGCAAGAAAAATTCTTTAGGCTTTGGGCTTCATGGCATCTTGCATACTCCTAATACCATTTGCAAAGCTGCATATGAGGAAATTACAGTGGTACCTAAAAAGCGTATGGTCTCAACACAGCCACAGTTTGGACACAATGATATCTCTCATTCCCTGCCTACAACAGGAATTTCTATGGTGGTCACAGGCATGTCACCTCAACAAGGGTCAGCCTTTCACCTTGCCCCCAGCCAGGCAGACTATCACAACAGATGCTTCAGACTACGCCTGGGGGGCACACATGGCAGGACAATGCATTCAAGGCCTATGGACTGCAGATCAAAGAAATCTGCACATAAATCAAAAAGAGATGCTAGCTGTACAGAAAGCTCTGACAGCCTTCAAGGATCTACCTTCAAGGATCTATTACATCCAGGACAACTTGCAATAAAGACGGACAGCACCACAGTAATGTGGTACATAAACAAGGGGGTACACATTCCTACCCTCTATGCAGGCAAGCAATGATCTTATGGAACACAGCTCTGGACTACCAAGTCCAGTTACAAGCTCAATTCCTGCCAGGACAGAAGAACACATTGGCAGACGACCTCAGCAGAAACATCAAAGATCCCCACGAGTGGAAACTAGATCCACAAATATTTGCAATGATAACTCAAAAATGGGGCCTTCCAAACATAGGCCTGTTTGCCAGTCCTCAAAACTACCAACTGACAAAATTTTGTACAAGGACATTCCATCATCAAGCTTGGAAAGTGGACTCTCTCTTTCAGTTGGAAAAACCTGACAGCATATGCCTTCCCTCCATTGCCTCTCCTCACAAAGGTTCTTTTGAAGGTCAGAAAGGAGAGACCGTGACTGATTCTCATAGCCCCAGACTGGCCACGCCAGCACTGGTACCCGCTATTGAAAAATATGGCCCACAGCCCACCATGGATATTGCCTCAAATACCCCATTTGCTCACACAACAAAACAAACAGATTCTTCACAGCCAGCTCAAAACTTTAAATCTGGCTGCATGGCAAATAACTAAACATCCAACCAGCTCCTCTTTCACAAGCAGTTCTGGATGTTATTCTGGAAGCCAGGAAGCCAAGCACCAGGAAGGCTTACTCAGACAAATGGAAGAGGTTTTGTGCCTGGAACCAAGCTAAAGGCCAAGACACAATTCAGCCTCACATGCCTCACATTCTACAGTATTTAGCTGAGATGTTGCACAAAGGACTTTCCTTTCCCTCAATTAAAATCCATGCTTCAGCTATTTCAGCTCACTACAGCACGGATCCACCTTTATTTTCACATCCTCTTCTAAGGCAGTTCCTCAGAGGGGAAAAAACATTAGACCACTTAGGAGAGCTCCTACACCAACATGGGACCTCAACTTAGTTCTGGAAAAAATAACGCTACCTCCCCTTGAACCAGCTTTCTTTGCAGATCTTCAATTCCTATCATGGAAGACTGCCCTGCTCCTAGCAATAACTTCAGCTAGGGGAGTCTCAGAGCTACAGGCACTAATGGCAGTGGAGCCTTTCCTCATTTTTCATCGACAAGAGTTTCTCTACGAACTAATCCTTCCTTTATGCCTAAGGTGGTTTCCAGTGTAGCCTTAAATCAAACCATCCACTTACCCACCTTCTTCTCCAATCCACAGAACAAAGGTGAGAGACTCCTGCATTCCTTGGACATTCACAGGCAGCTTCGTTACTACTTGGACAAAACTAAGGCTTTCAGAAAAACTGACAAGCTCTTTGTGTCCTATGCTACAGCTTCTCAAGGGAAGGCTATATCTAAGCAAACCATTTCTAAATGGATAGGTCATTGCATACGTTTCTGCTATACCCATCATCGGAAACCAGTTCCTGCTGCCATTAGATACCACTCTACCAGGGCAACAGCTACCGCTACAGCCTTTCTCAGGGGGGTTCCAACCAAGAAAATTTTAGAAGCTGCAACAGAGTTCAGTACACACCTTTACCAAACACTATCACTTACCTCTTTACTCTAAGTCCAGGGCGGGCTTCGCCACTGCAGTTCTGCAGGGCCTTATTGCCTCCACTAACCCTCTATGATACCTCCCCCCACCTTAGCTTTGGGATTCAACCCAAGTGTGATGACTGCAGCAGGGTAACACGATGAACATGGTACAGTTTTGTACCTACCATAAATGTAGATGTTAGAGTGTTCACCCTGCTGCAGTCCAGGTTACCCTCCCTCCATCCCCTCTTGTCTACTGACAAAATCCCTTCTATGCCTTACTGATGTATTTGCTTATAGCTGAAGGGATTTTGTGTTTGTGCAGTGTTCACTCCATTTGGTACTAATTCTGACCACCTTTTTGGGGGCACCTGACATCTGGGACAAGAAAAACTGAAGAAAATGGCGTTGGTTGCATTATATATACCCCTGGCGCTCTGACGTCAGGGAAGAGGCGACAGCAACCGACGCCGGACCAAGACTTTGGAATTACGGCCGACTGCGGGACCGCCTGACGACAGGATAACCGCAAGTGTGATGACTGCAGTAGGGTAAACACTCGAACATCTACATTTATGGTAGGTACAAAACTGTACTTTTTTGACTTTTATGTTAATAGTTATTGATAGTTATTGCTACTTATAACTTAGATCTTTCATAGCTTAAAAGTTTGATAGTTCTCTTTCTCCCTTTGGCCTTCGTTTTTTATAGACCTTTAATATTCCCTTCTCTTCTTGGTGTGCCTTGTATAGCTGATCAGAATAGCTTAATATAGTGTTTTACAAGCATTATAGATAGTAAAATTTGGTGTGTGTGTGTGTTTATACATTTATCCATATACAGCCCATTTTTTTTTTTAAGGGATACTTATAGTGTACTTTAAAACTTGTTAGTTTGTGTGTGTGCGTACATTCTTGTTGGATAATTCAAATCTTCTTGGTATAGTTAGATAGTGAGATGGCTGACCAGGATAAAGACAAACATCCCAAGTCTGGGTTTAAAAAATGTCCGAAGTGTGGACAAAAGATGTCGGTGACTGATAGTCATGTAAACTGTCTATTGTTTGGGTGCCTTGCATTTGCAAGAGAGTTGCTCTTTTTGCCATTCTTTTTCAAGTAGAGATGTTCTTCATCTCACATTGCTGCAGTCCTTACACTTGGGTATAGCGCTGTCCTCGGTAAAGGGTCATGGCGCATTAAAGTGACGCCAGGACCATATCCTCAGTCTTTTTTGCCGCGTGGTCCGATGCAGAAGCAAATTTGCGAGTGCAGGTTGGCGTCCTGAGATTTTCCGAAACCGGAGTTTCAGACCGAATCCAAGTTGGCTAAGTACCCTGAATATTTTGGTTTTTCTTGCCTCAGTATTTTACGGATGTCAGAAAAAGTAAATAACTGTATTTCTTGAAACAGATACCACATAGGGACTACCACAGCTTGTGTATACCGTGTTTAGGGCCTGAGCACGGCGTTGTTGGGTGTTCCTCTTGCTAGATTTAACAAGCGTACTATAAAGAGGAGATTAGACTGCGCTAGGTTAGTCTTCGGAAGCGGTGCAATTACAAAATGCCGCCGGATGCTCCGGGAAGCGCAAGGACAAAACACCTAGGCCTAGGTTAGAGGCACCAGCCGACCTGGACGTCGGTTCTTTAGAGGGCACGGTTGTGCCAGAGGCCCAAACAGAAGTTTCCCTAGTGTCCCAGGGGGAGACTTTGTTGTTACAGGATCTGTCTTCACACGAGGTAGGCCAGGCTGAAGGGGCTTCTCAGGTAGCTGTTCTCCCCTCTCTGCCTAAGGTGGTTAGGCCTTCCCCTACTGTTACAAAGGCTTCTTCCAAGAGTAGGCCAGGTTCAGCTGTAGCAGGTGCTCCTCCTAGTACTTCAGGCCCTGTGCCCAAGAGACATATGCTTAAGATTCTGCTTCTCCTCCTGAGGATTTTTTAATTCTCAAAGACTCTCCATGCCATGAGGGAGCATTTTAAATGGGAAGGTCAGGATTTCTCTGATTCCAGGAAAAGACTTAGGGAATTTTTGTTTTTACCTCAGCATAGGCCTTCAGCTATACCCCCTGTTCTTTCTGTGGTGGAAGATGTTTTTGCAGAGGCTTCCCTTAACCCTGATTCTTTACCTCCCGCTCCTGTTAAACCGGACAGATACTATAGGGTGCCTGAAGCTCACAAGTATCTTTTTAAAAGCCCTAGGGCAGATCCAGAGACAGTTACTCAGGGGCCTAAAGGGGTTAAGGCTTCTGTGGCTAAAAAAAAAAAAAAACCAGTTCCTCAGGACAAAGAAGCAAGAGCTTTACACAGATGGGGTAAGAAAGTGTATACTTCTTCAACTTTAGCCAAGAGGGCTTTAAATTGTCAATTCCACATGCTGAGATATCAAATCTATCTCCTTTCACAGTTAAAGTCTAAGATAGATGCTCTGGCAGAAGGTATTGAATGTAAGGAGTTACAAGATCTGGTACATGTGTCTGATCAGGTGGGTAAGCATTCCTTACAATGTGGTTTTGATGCTGTACAGGCCTCTTCCAGGGTGGCTGCCACTGGTACTGTCCTTCGCAGGCATGCCTGGTTACGGGATCAGAATTTAGCTGAGCATGTTAAGTCAAGGATTTTGGATGCCCCTTTACAATCTAATGTGTTGTTTGGTTCACCTGTTGAAGCAGTTTTACAGAAAATGGAGGACAAAGCTAAATCTATGCACACTGTTAAAGATTTTTTACAGGTTCAACCACCAAAGTTTAGCAGAAACTGGCCAAGCAAGGCGTGGACATACCCTTCTTATGATTCCCAGTCTAGGGGTAGGTCTAGGCGTGCTAGGGGCAGAGATCAGGGTTCCTTTAGATCCAGGACAGGGGGCTCACCTGCACAGTCTTCAGGGGAGGGCAGGGGTCAGCCTTTAGACAGACCCAATGACCTACCTTTTCAACTGCCAGAACCTTCATGTCTCGCAGCACCTTTAGGAGGAAGACTGACACTTTTCAAAGAGAACTGGAGTTTAATTACCCAAGACAGATGGGTATTGGATATCATTCACCACGGTTACAGGTTTTATTTCCATACCTTACCACCGTTCAAGGGCATGCCAGATATTCCCCAACACAAATTGGAAGCTCACAGACAAATATCCATATTGACACAGATAGGGGCCGTGCCTATGGCAGAAGGGGCCTAGGATTTTACTCGCCTATTCCTAGTACCAAAAGGGGAACACGTGGAGACCAATTCTGGACTTGTCTATCTTCAACACCTTTCTGGACATCCCCAAGTTCAAGATGCTGACATTGCAACAGCTTTTACCTCCTGAGCAAGGATCACTGGATGGTAACTTTGGATCTCAAGAGGCTTACCTTCATGTCCCAATCACTCTAGGCTGCAGGAAGTATCTGCGTTTTCGAGCTGGAGATTCACACTATCAATTCTCTGCATTGCCCTTTGGCTTATCCACTGCACCCAGAGTATTCACAAAGGTCCTGGCTCCAGTGATAGCTTTCTTCAGACGGAAAGGAATACAGATCTACCCTTATTTGGACGATTGCCTGATTCTGGCTCAGGGCAAGGACGAACTTCTACAGCATTTAAAGTATGTGATAACAGTGCTAAGATGCCTAGGGTATTCTGTGAACGAAACAAAGTCCAGTCTAGTACCCTCTCAGGACATGTGCTTTCTGGGTGTGAGACTGAATACAGCAGCCCAGATGGCCTTCTTAACCCCGGACAAACAAAAGAATCTTTCCCTTTACTTCCAACAACCATCACATCAGTCCGGCCTGACTGCAAGGACAGTCCTTCAAGCCTTAGGGTTCATGGCATCTTGTATTCTGGTGCTTCCCAATGCCAAACTGCATATGAGGAAGCTACAATGGTATCTCAAGAATCTACGGACACAGCACTGCCACGATCTGGACACTGTCATTCCAATAATACCTT
Organism: Protopterus annectens; assembly: GCF_019279795.1. Taxonomy (NCBI): domain Eukaryota; kingdom Metazoa; phylum Chordata; order Ceratodontiformes; family Protopteridae; genus Protopterus; species Protopterus annectens. The sequence goes on along the minus strand of NC_056743.1, from coordinate 679,314,171 downwards.
GCATCGAAAAGGAATACTAGTGGTGGGCTCAGCAAAGTCACCTAAACAAGGGACTTTCGTTGACCCGGCCAGGCAAGTCAGATTCTAACAACAGATGCCTCAGACAAAGCTTGGGGCTCATCTCAATGGAAAATGGATACAGGACAAGTGGCCTGCCAGACTACAACATCTACATATCAACCTAAAGGAGATGTTAGCAGTCCAGTTTGCATTAACAGCTTTCAAGGAATTACTTCTTCCAGGACAGGTGTTGATTCTAACAGACAACACAACTGTCATGTGGTACATCAACAAGCAAGGGTACACATTCTTACCCTCTATGCAGACAAGCAATGATTCTATGGGAACGGCTCTCAGTCTACAACTGGATCTTCAGGCAAGGTTTCTGCCGGGGTGCAGAACTCCTTAGCAGATGTGTTAAGCAGGCAAATCATGGATCCCCAGTGGAAACTGGATCCTCAGGTATTTCAGCAATTAACAGTGTCATGGGGAACACCAGACATAGATCTGTTCGCTTCTCCTCTAAACCACCAGCTGCCAAAGTTTTGCACAAAAGGATACACCAGGCAGCTTGGAAAGCGGATGCTCTTTCTTTCAGTTGGAAAAATCTTCATGTATATGCCTTTCCACCACTTCCTCTACTTCTAAAGGTTCTGCTAAAGGTAAGCCAGGACAAACCAAGAATGATCCTGATAGCTCCAGATTGGCCCCGACAGCATTGGTACCCACTACTGAGAAATTTAATAAGGAAACCACCGTGGCCCTGCCTTTGATTCCTCAACTGTTGTCTCAAAGGACGGTCATTTACTCAATGTCAAGCTTCACTCTCTTCATCTCACAGCATGGCATATCCTGTTTTAGCTCATAGCAGGCTCAACTTCCTCAACAAGTTTTGAATGTGATTATGGAAGCTAGGAGACCTAGTACAAGGAAAGTGTATGGACAAGTGGAAGAGATTTTTTTGGAGTGCAGCAAAGGGTGTGGATGTTTCTGAGCCTGATTTAAGTGTGGCTCTTCTATATCTTACTGAACTATTGGACAAGGGTTTGTCCTTCTCTTCCATTAAAATTCATGCTGCAGCAATTTCAGCTCACTATGACTGTGATCCACCTTTGTTTTCTCATTCCTTGTTCAAGCAATTCCTCAGAGGGGCAAAGATCATAAGACCTCCACGAAGAGCTCCTACTCCAGCTTGGGACCTCAATTATGTGTTGGAAAAGCTCACTCTGCCACCTTTTGAGCCTGCAGCTACGGCTGAGTTAAAATATTTGTCATGGAAGACTGCTTTTTTGTTGGCCATTACCTCTGCAAGAAGGGTTTCTGAATTGCAGACCCTTATGGCTGTTGAGCCTTTCTTGATCTTCCATAAGGATAGGGTATCTTTACGCACTAACCCTTCCTTTATGCCTAAGGTGGTCTCAAGTGTGTCTTTAAACCAGTCTATTCATTTACCTACCTTTTATGCAGACCCCAAAACAAGGGGAAAAGATCTTGCATACTTTGGACGCACAGACAGTTACGCTACTACTTAGATAGGACTAAGGGTTTCAGGCAGTCGCAACAGTTGTTTGTTTCTTTTGCTTTAGGTACTCAGGGCAAGCCTGTGTCAAAGCAAACTCTTTCTAAATGGATTGGATTCTGCATTTCTTTTGTTATTCTCAGCATGGCAAGCAGATCCCAACAGGGATCAGACCTCATTCCACTAGGGCTACTGCCACCTCTACAGCCTTTCTAAGGGAGTGTCAACGAAGGACATTTTGGAGGCAGCTACTTGGAGTTCAGTACATACTTTCTCTAAGCACTACCACCTTCCTCTCTACTCTAAATCTAGGGCTGGGTTTGCCACTGCTATTCTACAGGGCATTTTGACAGCTCCTGCTTCTATTTGATTTGCCATCCTCCCTTACCTCTGCTTTGGGAATCTACCCAAGTAAGGACTGCAGCAATGTGAGATGAAGAACATAGTACAGTTTTGTACCTACCATAAATGTAGATGTTCGAAGATCCACATTGCTGCAGTCCAATTTACCCACCCTCCGTCCCCTCTGTGTTTAGGGGTGGTTGTGTGGTTAAGTTAGTACTTTATTAGACAATTGTTAGAAGTTGTACATAGTTTGGGTGTGGGGGTGTTTAGTGTTTGGTAATTTTTTGATTTTACCCTGTTTAAGGTCTTCTGACATCTGGGGCAAGAAAAGACTGAGGATATGACGTCGGTCATGCGCATTTATACCCTGACGTCCTGGCGTCACTTTCATGCGCCATGACCGATACTTTGGTATTCGGGCCGACCGAGGACAGCGCTATACCCAAGTGTAAGGACTGCAGCAATGTGGATCTTCGAACATCTACATTTATGGTAGGTACAAAACTGTACTTTTTGCATGAAGGGAAAAGAAAACTTATAGAGGGCTGCTAAAATCGTCTTTTCAGGAAGCTGTGGGCGACCAGGATAAAACTAGTCAATCTCACAAATCTTTTAAGTCCTCTAAGACTTCATCGGACTCGTCAAAATCTAAAAGAAAACCATTAACGTTGGCTACACAGCTTTCGGAGCAGAGCGTCCTGTCCTTTCGGAGCAGATCCCCAGTCCTGGAACCAGTATCTGAAGTATTGATATCTCCTATACTTCAGTCGGTACCACCCTCTATCCACTCATCTTGGTCCTCGATTAGCCTATCCGATTTGGATGTGGATCGTGTGGTGCAGAAGTTGCTATGGGCACTGGCGTTTGCTGAATCAGTTCCAACCCAAGCGGTTTTGTAACCGAAAATTGCTATTCCATCTACTTCTTTTCCTCCTCCCAGCCATACTGGTCCTTCGGAGCCGGAGGAGTTGGACCTGATGATTGTGGAGTCTTCTGAGCCGACGCCGGCTCCAGTGCCATCGGTTCCATTCACTCAGACTTCCTCGGTGCCTATCGAGGAGTCTAGGAGCCAACACTTTCTGGTAGGATCCAGGGAGGATAATCGGACTGACCTGTTAGTTCTGACTTTGCCTTTCGGGGCCTCGACTTGGATGAGTTCGGCTCCTACCTGTGGTTCGGAACCCATTGTTCCGATGCCGTGGGGATCCGACGCCATTTTCTTCAGTCTTTCTTGCCGCGCGGTGCCCGAAGCAAAAGCAGTTCACAAGTGCCGGTCGGCTGACTCCTGAGATTTTTGAAGTCGAATTTCAGATCCGAAGTCTTCAATAAAGCTAAGTACCCCGTTGGGGAAACTTTTTTCTTGCCTCAGTCCAATGTCAGAAAAAGTTAATTGTATTTCTTGTGGAAAGCAAATACCTCATAAGGACTTCCACTCTTACTGTATTCCATGCCTAGGCCCTGATCACGACGTCACTAGTCGGTTTTGTGACAGATTTAACAAACGCACTATAAACCGACGTTTTGATTTTGCTTTGCACTATTTTGGCTGAAGGTTCAATTATGCTATGCCGTCAGATCATCCGACAACCGCATTTCTCAAAAAACGCAAAGACAAGGATAAAGACAGGCATCTGAGGTCCAAAACCGACTAAGCCTCTTCTAGGCCAGTCGCCGGTTCTCAGTGAGGCGCTTTTGCAGCCCCTGACATCCGCTACCTCAGAGCCACAGGCCGCCTCCGACTCCCACGTGGAGACAACTAGGCCTCTGGAAACTCAAGGTATTGGGCCTAAGGAAACTAATCCCTCAGATGTGTCCGGAGCCGCTGAGCAGGCATCGGCTTCTGAGGGTATTTTCAGACCTTCACAACTTACCATTAAAGAAACAGCCAAGACAAAAACACCATTAAAGACAAAGAAGCAAGTACATCATTCTCCTGGACAGTCCTCCATGCCTAAGAAACAGATGCTTAAATGGCCAAAGACCTCATTACTCTAATCAGGGGTTCCCATCCCCCTCCTGAGAAAAGGCCTAGGCAGGGTACAGACTATGATTCCTGTGATCAGCTTTCCATTTCGTCTGATTCCTCTTCAGACCATGGATACTCTCTACCCCCCTATGAGGACTCTAATGCTGAAGAATCTATCCCTTCAGCCTCTCCTCCTGAGGATTACTCTTTTGGGGAAACTTTACATACCATGAGGGAGCATTTCCATTGGGAAAGTCAGGATTGTTCAGAATACAAGAAAAGGCTCGGGGACTTCCTTTTATTGCCTCAGAACAGGCCCCTGGCTATTCCGCCTGTGTTATTGTGGATGATGTGTTCTCTGAATCCTGCTTATCTCCGGATTCTTTGCCCCCTGCACCAGCCAAGCCAGATAGGTATTATAGAGTCCCTGACTCTCACAAGTTTCTTTATAAAAACCCTTCTGCAGACCCAGAAACCATTTCCCAGGGTCCCAAAGGGGTTAAGGCTTCCATTGCTAAAAATCCAGTCCCCTCTGACAGAGATTCTAGAGCATTGGATAGATGGGGTAAGAACGTTTACACCTCTGCAACTTTAGCAGTAAGGGCTTTAAATTGCCAGTTTCACATGCTTAAGTACCAACAATATTGTAGGACTCTGTTAAAACAGAAAATGCTTGCAAGCTCAGAAGCTGCTGACTATAAAGAAATGCAGGATTTATTGCATGCAGTGGAACAGGTGGGAAAACATACTCTGCAACGTGGTTTTGATTCTTTAGTGGACTCTTGTAGAGCCGCATTTACAGGTTCTGTGATTTGAAGACATGCTTGGTTAAAAGAACAGAGTTTACCTCATGTTAAGGCAAAATTATTGGATGCCCCTTTACAGCATGATACGTTGTTTGGAGTTAAGGCAGAAGAGGTGTTAAAGAAAATGGAGGATAAAGCTAAATCTATGCAAACAGTCAAAGATTTCTTGCAGGTACAGCCACCTCGATTTAGCACAAATTGGCCTACAAAGAATTGGTCCTTTCCAGTACCAGACAGGCCACAGAGAGGCAGATACAGACACCCAAGAGGCAGATCTCAACCCCAAGGCTCTAACAGACAGTGGGGTACCTCAACCCAAAAGGAGGTGAGGACAGGTCTCAGCCTTATAGGAAACAGTCCCAATGACTTCCCCCTTCGTATGCCAAGCATTTCCCTTTTGGCAGCCCCCTTAGGGGGAAAACTAGCACTTTTTTCTCACAATTGGCAAACAATCACCCAAGACAAATGGGTTCTAAATATTGTGTCTCAAGGTTACAGGTTCCACTTTCACACTTTACCAAGGATAAAAGGAATGCCAAACCTGCCACAAAATCAATGGGCAGAGGCTCAAAAACAAATTTCTGCCCTCATGGACATGAGAGCTATTCATAAAGAACCACAGCAGGAACAAGGATTTTACTCAAGTCTCTTCCTGGTCTCCAGAAAGGACAAAGCCTGGAGACCCATACTAGACCTTTCAACTCTAAATACTTCCCTGGATGTTCCGAAATTCAAAATGTTGACACTACAGCAGCTTCTTCCCATGCTGGGCAAGAAGGCTTGGCTTGTTACTCAGCACCTCAGAGGCATACTTGCATGTCCCTATCAGACAAGATTGCAGATGATACCTTCGATTCAAAGCTGGTACAATGCACTACCAATTCTCTGCACTGCCCTTTGGCTTATCTACTGCGCCCAGGGTCTTTACAAAGTGCCTGGCACCAGTAATTGCATTTTGCAGACAAAAAGGAATTCAAATATACCCATACCTGGACGACTGCCTCATTCAAGCAGAGAGAAAGGACATTCTTCTAAAACATCTGGCGTTTGTAAAAAAGTTGCTGATTTCTCTGGGGTACACAGTAAATGAAAAGAAGTCAAAACTAGTGCCCTCACATCAGATAATATTCCTGGGTGCCAGCTTAAATACAGCGGCCCAGATGGCTGATCTCACACCAGACAAGCAAGGACAACTGACTCAATATTTTCAATTACTGGCAAAAAAGTCCCATCTCCCTGCAAGAAAAATTCTGCAGGCCCTGGGATTCATGGCATTCTGCATACTGCTAATCCCATATTCCAAACTGCATATGAGGAAATTACAATGGTACCTAAAAAGTGTTTGGACTCAACACACTCGCAGTTTAGAAGCAGTAATACCAATAATTCCCTGCCTACAACAGGAGTTTCTATGGTGGGCACAGGCATGTCACCACAACAAGGGTCAGCCTTTCACTCTACCCACAGCCAGGCAGACTCTAATAACAGATGCTTCGGACTACGCCTGGGGAGCACACATGGCAGGAAAATGTATTCAGGGCAAGTGGACCACAGACCAAATGCATCTTCACATCAATCAAAAAGAGATATTGGCTGTTCAAAATGCCCTAACAGCTTTCAAGGACCTTCTGCGTCCAGGACAATTACTATTAAAGACAGCACCACAGTAATGTGGTACATAAACAAGCAAGGGGGCAATCATTCTTATCCCCTATGCAGGCAAGCCATGACCTTGTGGAACACAGCTCTGTTCATCTGCAAGCACAGTTCCTGGCAGGAAAGAAAAATACTCTGGCAGACTATCTAAGCAGAAATATCATGGACCCTCACGAATGGAAATTGAATCCACAAATATTCAGCATGGTAATGCAAAATTGGGGATGCCCAGACATAGATCTTTTTGCCTCCCCACGGAATTGCCAACTACAAAAATTCTGCACAAGGACTTACCACACACACAAGCATGGAAAGTGGATGCTCTTTCGTTCAGCTGGAAAAACCTAAAACGTTATGCCTTTCCACCACTGCCACTCCTTTCAGAGGTACTCCTAAAAGCCAGACAAGAAAAAGTGCAGATGATCCTGATTGCTCCAGACTGGCCACGCCAACACTGGTACCCAATCTTAAAGAACTTGGCTCAAGGCCCACCATGGATTTTGCCTCAAATTTCACACCTTCTGACTCAACAAAACAATCAGATCCTGCACGGTCAGCTCAAAACCCTAAACCTGGCTGCATGGCAGATCCATTAGCCAAACAGGCAACACCACTTTCTAAAGCTGTTATGGATGTCATTTTGGAGGCCAGGAGGCCTAGCACCAGGAAATCTTACTCAGAAAAATGGAAGAGATTCTGTGCCTGGAACCAGGCTCAAAGCCTTGACCCTCTTGTCCTAAACATTCCTCAGATTTTACAATACTTAACTGAGATACTGGACAAAGGCCTATCCTTCTCATCAATTAAGATCCACACCTCTGCCATTTCAGCACATTACAATACGGATCCTCCTTTATTCTCTCATCCCTTGCTAAAGCAGTACCTCAGAGGGACAAAACCATAAGACTGCCCCGGAGAGCACCAACACCAACTTAGGACCTCAATTTTGTTTTGGAAAAGCTGACCGTGCCACCTTTTCAGCCAGCCAATAAAGCCGATCTAAAATTTTTTTCATGGAAAACAGCTCTGCTCCTGGCAGTAACTTCAGCGCGAAGAGTCTCAGAGCTACAGGCACTGATGGCAGTGGAACCTTATCAGGACAGGGTTTCTTTAAGGACAAACCCTACCTTTATGCTAAAGGTGGTATCTAGTGTGGCTCTTAACCAAACCATCCATTTGCCAACTTTTTATCCAAACCCTCAGAATAAAGGGGAGAAACTTCTGCACTCTTTGGACATACACAGACAGCTACGCTTCTACTTGGACAAAACAAAAGCTTTCAGGAAAACTGAGCAGCAGTTTGTAGCATATGCTGCAGGATCACAGGGCAAGGCTATATCAAAACAGACCATCTCCAAATGAATAGGACACTGTATTCGTTACTGCTGCACACAGCATGGACAATCAGTCCCTAATAACATTAGGTCACATTCTACCAGAGCAAGAGCCACTTCAGCAGCCTTTCTCAGAGGAGTACCAACCAAGGAAATTTTGGAGGCTGCAACTTGTTCAGTGCACACCTTTACCAAACATTACCACTTGCCTCTCTAATCTAAATCCAGAGCAGGGTTTGCCACTGCAGTTCTGCAGGGCCTCATAGCCAATCCTGACTCTTTATAGACCAGCCACCCAACCTTAGCTTTGGGATTCTACCCAAGTGTAATGACTGCAGCAGTGTAACACGATGAACTCTATATATATATATATATATATATATATATATATATATATATATATATATATATATATATATATATATATATATGTTTTGGGGGCACCTGACATCTGGGGCAAGAAAAACTGAAGAAAATGGCGTCGGATGCATCTTGTATACCCCTGGTGCACCGACGTCCGGGAAGAAGCGACAGCAACCGATGCCGGACCAAGACTTTGGAACTCAGGCCGACTGTGGGACCACCGGACGGCAGGATAACCTAAGTGTAATGACTGCAGCAGTGTGAACACTCAAACATCTACATTTATGGTAGGTACAAAACTGCACTTTTCTTCTGATCCGGCAATTCCTTCTCATCAGAGCAGAGGTGCTTTCGAAACCATGAGGAATGTAATGTCCCCCAGGACATCCACAACTTCATTTGCAGATATATTCGAAATCCTAAAGCAGAGGGGGTGGCTAGAAGCCCACCAACCCTAAAGCAGAGGGGGGTGGCTGGAAGCCCACCAACCCTAAAGCAGAGGGGGGTGGCTGGAAGCCCACCAACCCTAAAGCAGAGGGGGGTGGCTGGAAGCCCACCAACCCTAAAGCAGAGGGGGGGGTGGCTGGAAGCCCACCAACCCTAAAGCAGGGGGGGGGTGGCTGGAAGCCCACCAACCCTAAAGCAGAGGGGGTGGCTGGAAGCCCACCAACCCTAAAGCAGAGGGGGTGGCTGGAAGCCCACCAACCCTAATGAAGATGAGTCTGTTCTCCTGAAGGCTTTCGGGTCTCTACCCTCCACCTCTTGGGAGTCTCCACCCTTCGATGAGCTCATGGAGCTCATCTCACGAAGGGTGTGGGAGTTTCTGTACACCATGGAGCCTGTCCCTAGCAGGCCCAATAAATTTATTTCTGCCCTGCAGGACAAGTCTTTTCTCACTAAGGGAGTGCCTGTTGATGGCATGGTGGCGGCAGCGGCCACCGAAAAGGAGATGTCTGAAACTTCTTCCTCTATCCATCCTCCTAACAGAGACTCTAGGATCATGGATAGATACGGGAAGCGCATGTATTGTTCAGTGACTTTTGCCATGCGTTCACTGAACTATCTTACACATTTCACAAGACTGCAGAGAGACCTTCTAAAAGAGCTCTTCAGGATTCGGTAGCTGAAGCAACTTCAGACAGAGTTGCCTCCCAGCTTGCTACCCTAATTCCATAGTGAACTCGTCCATGCGTCTCATCTCATATGCAGCTGATGGAACAAGTAGGGCAGTGGGTACAGGAACTAATCTAGGGAGACGCTCCTGGATGCGCTTATGTTCCTTTGCAGTGTCCTTTAATTCATCCTTTGTCAACATCCCTTTTGATGGCTCGTCCCTTTTCAGGCCCAAAGTTAAGGAAATTATGACCAGGTGTAAGCAGGAAGGAAAGACTGTCTGAGTCCGTTTTTCCACCCCTACTAGACTGGGCTACAAGGGTCAAAAGGGAGGAAAGATGTGGTTCCGAAAAGCCCAAGGAGCCTTTCTGGACACGTGTGGTGAACTCCCCTCGAGGGGCAGAGGAGGGGGCAATAATGGAAGACTCCACCCTCGTGGCACAGGGGGTCCCCAAAACCAGGGTGACAGAGACCAGTTCTTTGGGAAGCCCTGTCATCGCTTCTGAAAGGAGGCCCAACTGTCCTACTCTGGAGGCAGTCAGGGGTCCCTCATCTTTGTATCCAGACGCCTGGCTCAAAATAAACGACAACTGGGTACAAAGTATAGTTTCCAGGGGATTTATTATTCCCTTTGCCATCCCCCCTTCCATTGACACAAAAATCCCGGATGTTCCACCCAGTTACAGGAAACCAGCAACAGTAGAGGTCCAAACGTTAATAGTCATCCAACCATTCCCAGCAGACCAGACAGGATCCAAAACTTCCTCATGATTCTTTTTAGTTCCAAAAAAGACAGGAGCTGGAGACCTATTTTGGACCTCAGCAGACTAAACAGATCTGTCAGAGAAGTTCCGGATGGTCGCTTCAGTCGATACTTCCCTTCTTAGGGAAAGACAATTGGATGTGCTCGATAGATCTCCAGGATGCGTACTACCATATAAAAATGGCCAGACCATCCAGGGATCATCTGCGCTTCCGTCTGGGAGCCAATCATTATCAGTTTCGGGCCCTGCCCTTTGGTCTCACTACAGCCCCCAGAGTGTTCACCAATTTATGGCAGTGGTCATGGCTCACCTGAGGCGTTTACGATTCCAGGTGTTTCCATACTTAGATGATTGGCTCCTCACCGCCACCACCAGGCTTCAGCTAATTCAAGCCAGGGACACCACTCTTACTCTTTGCAATCAACAAGGCATTACCATAAATTCAGACAAATCTGCCTTGTCGCCATCGCAACATATCTTTTTTATCGAAGCAGAATTGGACACCACCACTTTAAAAACTTCCAACAGAAAGGATATTACTACTTCGTCAGCAAATCCAGAACATCCTATCCACAGACAAGGCTCCAGCATCAGAAGTGCTAAAGTTGTTGGGGATTATGGCAGCTGCAGTAATAGCGATACCGTTGGGTTGCATGCACATGCGGATTCTACAATGGCTGCTGTTCACTCAGTGGTCTTATCAAGAGCTCCCAATGTCTTAGCTCATTATTGTAACAAACACATACAGAAAGGATCTTCAGTGGTGGTTGACCTTTCTTCAAGTAACGATAAGTCATGCTTTTATCCTACCCTCACCATTGGCCACAGTGACCACGGATGCTTCCCTGATAGGGTGGGTGGAGCATTTTCAGGGAAGAACAGCCCAAGGCACATGGACCGAACAGGCGACACATCTGCATATCAATGTCCTGGAGATGAGAGCGGTACTTTTCGAGTTGCAGTACTTTCAGGACTCTCTCCTCTGGGGACAATTGTGATTCAGACGGACAACATGTCAGTGGTCCTGGTACTTGGAGGAACCAGGATCTATGCCCTTTGTCGAGGGGCCGTAAGTGTATGGCAGTGGGCTACATCCACCCAGCGCTTTCTGATAGCAATGTACATCCCAGGGAAATCCAACGTTTTTGCAGACAAACTGAGCAGGACAATTTTGTTGCCTCATGAGTGGTCCCTCAAAAAAGAGATAGCGGAGAGAATATTCTGCAGATGTGGCCAGCCTTGCTGCGATCTTTTTGCTTCCCACATGAGCACAAAATGCATAAGCTACTTTGTCCTGATTCCCCCTCTGGGAAATTCCCCAAGGGATGCACTCATACACTACTGGCCACTGGGTCTCCTCTGTGCATTCCCTTGATACTCAAAGTACTACAGAAAGCAAAAGCCCTGGGAAGGACCATCATTCTAACAGCCCCTCATTGGCCTCGTCAGATCTGGTTCCCCTTCCTTAGACTTCATCTGTTGGAAGAGCCTTGATTCAGTTCCAGATCTTACACATTTGTCAGGGGCTCTTCGTCCCTCAAATTGACAGCTTGGCTGCTCCAATTCCCAACATAGCCAGGTTCCATAACCTCTCAAACGAAACGTAGCATTTTTTAATATCTTCTCATAAATCCTCTACTAGGAAGTTGTACCTTAGCAAATGGAGTAGATTTTCTGTATGGGCTTCTCAAAATAACATTGATCCCTACCAAGCCCCCATTTCCTCTATATTAGAATTTTTGACTATACTTTTCAACAAAGGAGCTGTGGCAGCTACAGTTCGGGTACAGCTTGTCGCCATCTCTAAATTTCATCTTGGCTTTGAAGGTTCGAACACTGTGTCACACAAGCTTTTCAAAGCCTTTCTCAAAGGGACCTTCCACCTCAGACCACCAGTGAAATCCCCTTATACTCCATGGAGCCTAAATTTTATGCTTTCACGCATTATTCTCCCACCTTTCAAGCCAGCTACCTCATGTGATTTTAAATTTTTGTCTTGGACGACTATCTTTTTAGTAGCCATCACGTCTGCCCGAAGAGTATCAGAGCTACAGGCCTTGTCCATAAAACCTCCGTATTTGGTTTTTCAAGCTGACAGTGTCCCTGCGAACAAATCCTTCATTCTTATTTAACGTTTGTACTGAAGCTAACCTTAACCAAATCCTAGATTACCAGTGTTTTTCCCCAAACACACCAACAACTTAGAGTATATGCTGCACAAGCTTGATATTCATAGACCGCTCAGATTTTACCTAGGTAGAACCAAAGAGTTCAGAAGATCAGAACAACATTTTGTTTCCTTTTTACATTCTAGGAGAGGTATGCCAGTGGCAAAAACAACACTATCTAAATGGTTATCTGATTGGATCATTTTCACTTATTCGGCTGCCAATTTACCTTTACAGCACAAAATTAAGGCTCATTCTACCCGAGCAGTGTCCACATCCTCTGCTTTTTCTGCTAGGCTTCCTATAGACCATATCCGTGCAGCATCCATTTGGTCAACAGCTCATACCTTTATCACTCATTACAAAGTTAATAGGGCCTCCAGGGACAGGGCCTCCTTTGGTTCTACTGTCCTGAAAAATATAATCCCGTGAGCCACCTGAGAAAGATGGTGCTTGGGACGTTACTCATCTGTAAGAATGAACGGCGAGATAGAACATCTTCACATAAAGAAGATGTTCTTCGTGTTTCGCTGTTGCAGTCATTACATTTGGGTTATCTGCCTGTAAGTAGCCCTCAGCCGGCCTGAATATCAAAGTCTTGGATCTTGCGTCGGATGACGTCTCTTCTTCCATAAAGTCAGGTCGTCAGGGGTATAAAGCATGCAGCCGACGCCATTACATCAGTCTTTCTTGCCGCATGGTGCCCGAAGCAGAAGCAGTTTGCAATTCGGTCAGCTGACTCCTGAAATTTTCAATTTTGAGTTTCAGCACCGAAGTCTTCAAAAAAGCTAAGTACCCCGTTGGGGATCTTTTTTCTTGCTCTAAACCGATGGTAAAGTTAACAATTGTATTACCTGTGGAAAGCAAATGCCTCATAAAGATTTTCATTCGTACTGCATTCCTTGCTTAGACCCAGACTACGACATCCCTCACTGTCGGTTTTGTGCCTTATTCAATCCTCGAACTATTCGTCGTCCATTTTTGCATCAAACTATTTCGGTACTCTGTTTAATTATCCAGATATGGCTTTGGTAAGCCATCCGACTAACAACATTCCAAAAAAAAAGTAAAGATAGACAGAGACAGACCGCATAGGTCCAAAGCTGCCGATGACGCTTCCGTTAAGCTAGTCACCAGTTCACCGGTACTCAGTGAGGTGCTTTCACAGCCCCTGATACCTGCTACTGAGACCTATTCGCAGTTCGGTATGCCACAAGATGCTTCGACTATGGAACCTGCGGATGTCTCTACCTTGGATGGGTCCGGATCCGGTGTGCAGGCACCGGCTTCTGAGGGTGTATTCAGGCCTACTGACTTGCATTTCAAACAGACGCCATCTTCTTCTTCAAGGCCTAAAACTCGACCAACACCTAGAAAACCGACGTCCAAACTGCATGGTCAGGCCCATATGCCTAAAACCCAAATGATAAGAATGGCTGAAGACCTTATTACTTCATTTGGGGGAAGCCAGCCTTCACCCTCTAAGAGACCTAGAACTGATTTTCCTTCTGATTCTTCTGATCAGGATTCTGAAATTTCTGTTTCTTCTGACTACCAAGATTTGCCCTATTCTACCTATGAAGATTCTGGTGCAGAGGACTCCATACCCTCTGCTTACCCTCCAGAATATTTTTCTTTTGGTGAAACCTTGCACGCTCTTAGGGAGCATTTCCTCTGGGAAAGCCAGGATTGCTCTGACTCCAAAAAGAGGCTTAGGGAAATCTTACTCCTACCTCAACACAGGCTTTTAGCTATCCCTCCTGTCCTGGACATTGTAGATGATGCCTTCTTGGAATCTAGCCTGGCCCCAGACACTCCCGGCTCCCAGGAAACCTGACCGGTATTTGAGTACGTGACTCTCACAAGTTCCTCTTCAAGATTCCTACTGTGGACCCAGAAACAATTTCACAGGGACCTAAAGGCAGTAAGGCTACTACTGCCAAAAACCCTACCCCCTCTGCTAGAGATTCCAGGGACTTGGACAGGTGGGGTAAGAAGGTATACATTTCTGCTACTTTGGCCATTAGGGCCTTAAACTGCCAGTTTCATATGTTAAAGTTTCAGCTGCATATTGCTGGACTACTTAAACAGAAAATTATGTTGATTCCTGACTGTGCTGAGAATAAAGAATTACAGGATTTAGTGCATTCTGCTGAAGAAGTTGGTAAACATACTTTGCAATGTGGTTTTGACTTTTTAGAGGCATCTTGCAGGGCTGCTGTCACTGGGTCTGTTCTTAGAAGGCATGCTTGGCTTAAGGAGCAAACTTTGCCAGATCATGTTAAAGCTAAATTACTGGATGCCCCCTTAAACCAAGACTGCCTGTTTGGCAACAAAGCAGAAGTACTTAAAAAAGATGGAGGAAAAAGCAAAATCTATGCAAACTGTTAGATTTACTACAAGTACAGCCTCCCAGATTTAGTAGGCATTGCGCTTCTAAGAATTGGTCCTTTCCTGTCACTTCCAGGCCTTTTCAGTCCAAACCCAGGAACAGCAGACCACCTAGGCTACAGTCTCAAGGTACTCACAGGCCTAAGCAGTGGGGGGCTCCCACTTCCAGATCTGGAAGTAGTAAGACAACCCCCTATGGAAAACTGTCACAATGACTTGACCTTAAACCTTCCAAGCCCTGTTCAGCTGCCAGCTCCCTTAAGTGAAAAGATCGCCCTGCATGCAAAAAACTGGGAACTCATTACCCAAGATAAATGGGTTTTAAGTATAGTTTCCCAAGGATACAGATTCCACTTCCACACCTTACCAACCCCAAACGGTTGGCCAGACCTACCCCCAAATCGGTGGGCAGAGGCTGAACAGCAGGTTGTCTCTCTTCTAAGTATCAGAGCTATTCAACCTATCCCAGCAGAAGAAAGGGGACAAGGTTTTTACTCGAGACCTTTCCTGGTACCCAGAAAAGACCGCTCCTGGCGTCCTATCCTGGACCTCTCTATTCTAAACACCATTGTGGTAATGCCAAAATTCAAAATGTTAACTCATCAGCTGCTTCCTGTGCTAGGCAAAGATGCCTGGTTGGCAACCTTGGACTTAAAGCAAGCTTGCATTCACATTCCAATAAGGGAATCTTGCAGTAAATACCTATGCTTCAGAGCAGGCTACATGCACTATCAGATGTTCTTTGTGTTTCACTGTTGCAGTCATTACACTTGGGTTATCCTGCTGGCAGGTTGCCCTCAGTCGGCCTGAATTCCAAAGTCTTGGGTCCTGCGTCGGCTGCTGTCACCTCTTCCCTGACGTCAGTTCATCAGGGTTATAAAAGATGCAGCCGACGCCATTTTATTCGGTCTTTCTTGCCCCGCGGTGCCCGAAGCAGAAGCAGTTCGCAAGTGCCGGTCGGCCGACTCCTGAAATGTTCGTGTTCGAGTTTCAGATCCGAAGTATTCATTAAAAGCTAAGTACCCATTTGGGGAAACTTTTTTTTCTTGCTCCAGCCCGATGTCAGAAAATTCTTGTGGGAAGCAAATACCTTATAAGGACTTTCATTCTTACTGTATTCCTTGCCTAGGCCCTGACCATGATGTTGCTAGTTGTTGGTTTTGTGCTAGATTTAACCAACGCACTATTAATAGTCGGTACGATTTTGCATTAAGCTATTTTGGGCGAAGATTTAATTGTACAATGTCGTCAGATAGCCATCCGACTACCGGAGTTCACAAAAAATGCAAGGAAAAAGACAGGCAACCGAGGTCCAAAACAGACGACAAAGCTTCTTCTAAGCAAGTCGCCGGTTTTCAGTGAGACGCTTTCGCAGCCCCTGACACCCGCTACTTTAGTCGCAGGCCGCTACTGAATCCCATGTGGAGTCAGTCAGTTCACTGGAAACTCAAGGTATTGGAGCCTCGGAGAATATTCCCTCAGATGGGTCCGGAGCCACTGAACAGGCATCTGCTTCTGAGGGTGTATTCAGACCTAAACAATTATGTATAAAACCGACTTCAAAGACTAAAACACCTTTAAAGGCAAATAAACAAGTTCACCAGCCACAAGGACAAGCCTCCATGCCCAAAAAACAGATGCTCAAAATGGCCGAAGACTTAATTACCTTGATCAGAGGTTCCCATCCCCCTCCTGATAAGAGGCCTAGGCAAGAGACAGACTATGAATCTTCAGATGAGGTTTCCATTTCTTCTGATTCCTCTTCTGATCAGGAATATTCTCTTCCCCCCCTATGAGGATTCTGATGCTGAAGAATCAGTTCCTTCAGCTTCTCTTCCTGAGGACTACTCTTTTGGGGAAACCTTGCATACTATGAGGGAGCACTTCCACTGGGAGAGCCAAGATTTTTTAGAATCTAAGAAAAGGCTCAGAGACTTCCGTTTACTACCTCAACACAGGCCTCTAGCTATTCCACCTGTGTTGGACATTGTAGATGTGTTTTCGGAGTCTAGTCTGACCCCTGACTCTTTACCTTCAGCTCCCGTTAAGCCAGACAAGATACTACATGGTCCCTGACTCTCATAAATTCCTTTTCAAAAACCCTACTGCAGACCCAGAAACTATTTCTCACGGTCCAAAAGGGGTTAAGGCTTCTACTGCAAAAAAACCCTACCCCCTCTGACAGGGATTCTAGGGCACTGGATAGATGGGGAAAAAAGATTTACACATCTGCAACTTTGGCTATAAGGGCCTTAAATTGCCAGTTTCATATGCTCAAATATCAGCAATATATCATGACACTGCTTAAACAGAAAATGATGGCAAATTTTGATTGTGCAGAAAACAAAGAAATGCAGAATTTGTTGCATGCAGCTGAACAAGTTGGATAGCATACATTGCAATGTGGGTTTGATTCTCTGGAGGCCTCCTGCAGGGCCGCTGTTATGGGTTCTGTCATTAGGAGGCATGCTTGGTTAAAGGAACAAACTCTGCCTGATCATGTTAAAGCAAAATTATTAGATGCTCCTTTACAACATACCTTGTTTGGTGTTAAGGCAGAAGAGGTGTTAAAGAAAATGGAGGACAAAGCTAAATCTATGCAAACGGTCAAGGATTTTTTTACAGGTACAGCCACCTAGATTTAGCAGACACTGGCCTACAAAGAATTGGTCCTTTCCAGTCTCAGACAGACCTCAAAGGGGCAGATCCAGATGCGCTAGAGGCAGATCACAGCCGCAAGGATCCTACAGGCCTAAGTAGTGGGGTTGCTTCTACCTCCAAAGGTGGAGAAGACAAAGCACAATCACACAGGAAACAGTCCCAATGACTTCCCCCTGCCTGCACCAAGCACTTATCTTCTGGCAGCACCCTTAGGGGGGAAAACTAGCACTTTTTTCACAAATTTGGCACATTATAACCCAGGACAAATGGATTCTAGACAGTGTCACAAGGCTACAAGTTTCATTTCCATACCCTGCCAAGGGCAAGCGGTTGGCCAGACCTGCCAAAAAATCAATGGGCAGAGGCTCAAAAACAAGTCGCAGCTCTCATGGACATGAGGGCTATTCAACAAGTGCCACAGCAAGAGCAGGGACAAGGATTTTACTCAAGACTGTTCTTGGTACCCAGAAAGGACAAAGCATGGAGACCAATACTGGACCTATCAACTCTAAACACTTTCCTGGATATACCAAAATACAAGTTGTTGACCTTACAACAGCTTCTGCCCATGCTGGGCAGCAAGGCTTGGCTCGTGACTCTAGACCTAAAAGAGGCATACCTGCATGTCCCAATCAGACAATCATGCAGAAGATACCTCAGATTCAAGGCTGGCTCAAAGCATTACCAATTCTCTGCACTGCCCTTTGGCTTATCTACTGTGCCCAGGGTCTTCACAAAGTGCCTGGCACCAGTAATTGCTTACTGCAGAAAAAGAGGAATACAAATATATCCTTACTTGGTCGACTACCTCATACAAGCAGAGAACAAGGACGTTCTATTACAGCATTTGACGTTTGTGATAAGACTTTTAACATGCCTAGGGTACACAGTCAACAAAAAAATCAAAGTGTCTGGACACAACATTGCCACAGTCTGGAAACAATGATTACTCTAATTCCCTGCCTGCAAAAGGAATTTCGATGGTGGACAAAGGCTCGTCACCAAAACAAGGGACAGCCATTCTCACTACCCCCAGCCAGGCAGAACCTAACGACGGATGCTTCAGATTATGCCTGGGGGGCACACATGGCAGGAAGAGTCATCCAGAGCACCTGGTCCTCAACCAAAAGCATCTACATATCAATAAAAAAGAGATACTAGCTGTTCAAAATGCCCTGACAGCCTTCAAGGACCTACTTCATCCGGGACAACTACTGATAGACAACACCACGGTCATGTGGTACATAAATAAGCAGGGGGGCACTCATTCTTATCCCCTGTGCAGACAAGCCATGGCTTTATGGGACACAGCATTGACTTACCAAGTTCATCTGCAGGCACAATTCCTGCCAGGAAAGGACAATACTCTGGCAAACGAACTAAGCAGAAACCTCATGGATCCCCATGAATGGCACCTGGATCCACAAGTCTTCAGCATGATAATAAAGAAATGGAGACTCCTGGACGTAGATCTATTTGCCTCCCCTCAAAACAATCCACTAAAAAGATTCTGCACAAGGACTTATCACAGACAAGCTTGGAAAGTGGAAGCCTTATCTTTCAACTGGACAAACCTATCAGTATATGCCTTTCCTCCACTGCCTCTCCTCCCCAGGGTACTCCTAAAGGTCAGGTAGGAGAAACCAAAAATTATTCTGACTGGTATCCAATCTTAAGGAACTTGTCCCAGTGACCAGCCTGGACCTTACCTCAAATACCTCATCTGTCCCAGCAAAACAATCAGATTCTGCACAGCCAACTCAGGACCCTAAACCTGGCAGCATGGCGGATAATGTAGCCATACAAACCACACCTGTCAGTAAAGCTGTGATGGATGTCATTTTAGAAGCCAGAAGGCCTAGTACTAGAAAATCCTATGCTGGGAAATGGAAGAGATTTTGCGCTTGGAACCAAACTCAAGGAACTGATGCAGCTGTCCCAAATATTCCTCAGATTTTGCAATACTTAACTGAGATGCTGGACAAAGGCCTGTCTTTTTCATCAATTAAAATCCATGCCTCTGCCATTTCGGCTCAATACAGTACAGAGCCACCACTCTTTTTTTCATCCTTTTATTAAGGCAATACCTCGGAGGAGCCAAAAACTTAAGGCCTCCAAGGGGAATGCCAATACCTGCATGGGACCTCAATTATGTCTTGGAAAAACTCACCTTACCTCCTTTTGAGCCAGCTGCTACTGTGGATATAAAGTTCTTATCTTGGAAAACAGCTCTACTCCTAGCAATAACTTATGCAAGACGAGTTTCAGAGCTACAGGATCTCATGGCTGTGGAACCCTTTATCATTTTTTATCCTGACGGGGTCTCTCTGAGAACAAACCCTACATTTATGCCTAAAGTGGTATCCAGTGTAGCCCTTAACCAAACAATTCATTTGCCAACTTTTTATCCAAATCCACAGAACAAGGGGGAGAAGATTCTGCATTCTTTCGATATACACAGACGACTTGGATTCTACTTGGACAAAACTAAAGCTTTCAGAAAGGCAGAGCAATTACTAGTGGCATATGCCACAGCATCACAAGGAAAGGCTATCTCCAAGCAGACTATTTCAAAGTGGATAGGACACTGCATTAGTTTCTGCTACTCACAGCATGGCAAACCAGTGCCTAAGGGCATTAGGCCACATTCTACCAGAGCTGCAGCCACTTCTGCAGCCTTTCTTAGGGGAGTAACAACCAAAGACATTTTAGAGGCGGCTACTTGGAGTTCAATGCATACCTTTACAAAACATTACAATCTGTCTCTTTACTCTAAATCCAGGGCGGGCTTTGCCACTGCAGTTCTGCAGGGCCTCATAGCCGCTCCTAATGCTGTCTAGCTCCAGCCACCCAACCATAGCTTTGGGACTCAACCCAAGTGTAATGACTGCAAAAGTGAAGCACGAAGAACATAGTACAGTTGTTTACACTTACCATAAATGTAGATGCTTGAGTGTATTCACTGGTGCAGTCCTGGTTACCCTCCCTCCAACCCCTTGGCTTCTCTTGGCTATAATTTTCTTCTTGTTTAGTGTATTTCAACTTTCTGATGTATTTGCTTTTTGTTGGAGGTGTGACCTTATATGTATAATTGCTTCCCATTATGGGGTCACTTGACCACTGGGGCAAGAAAAACTGATGTAATGGCGTCGGCTGCATGCTTTTATACCCCCTAACGACCTGACGTCATGGAAGAAGACAACATCCGACGCAGGACCCAAGACTTTGATATTCAGGCTGGCTGAGGGCTACCTGCAGGCAGATAACCCAAATGTAATGACTGCAACAGTGAATATACTCTGACATCTACATTTATGTTAAGTGTACACAACTGTACTTTATGTACTCACCATAACGTTCCATGTGAGTTGTTCATCTCTCCTTCATTCTTACTTCCCACCCTCCTACCCCCTCCAGGGTTTTTCGAGAACCGAGATACTAGTTTTATCGTGGTTGCTCTATCTTTCTATGGGTTTTACCTAAAAAAAGTGATAGAATGGCATATGGTATTGTTAGAGGCAGCAAACAAGATCTGAGGTAACTCAAAGTGCATCATGGGATAGGGACTTGGCCTTGATCTCTCTGAAGAACTCAAGCTTTGTAGTAGGCCGACTCTGAGCTGTGGATCAGCTCCGAACCCATCCGTAAGAATGAAGGCTTGATGAACAACTCACATGGAACGTTATGGTGAGTACATAACTTATTTTTTAAGGGTGTGCACACTTATGCAACCAGCTTATTGTATATGTTTTATTTGTTATATTTTTCCACTAACAGACTTGTTTGTTTTTCAGTTGAACTGTACAGGTTATAGGTCACATTAACGGTGGGAAGAGTTTTGAAATGATTTATTGTGGTCTCACAAAAACCTGGCATTTTAACAGGGGGGTGTAAAGTTTTTATATCCACTATAGATATGTATGTGTATATATATATATATATATATATATATATATATATATGTATATGTATATATATATATATATATATATATATATATATATATATATATATATATATATCCATGTGTGTGTGTGCGTGCATATGTATGTGTGTATGTGTGTATATATATATATATATATATATATATATATATTTCAATATATGTACATACTCATACATTTTACATGTATATCTGTGTGTGTATACATATACATGATCTGTTGAAGACTGTTTAAATCTTTGTGGGACCGTATGATTTGTAAAGTTTAAAGAAATCCTGGACTACTGGGTTCCTGATTGCTCGGAAGATAAGGTGTAGTTGTCATCTGAGGAGGCTTATAAGGCACACAGAGGAAAAGTACTTCTACTCTTAAGCCAGTGTTCCTTTTTGTTTGGCACCTCTGGGGTCTTTCCAGCTGTTTGTCTGAGGATGCACATCCCAAAGAGGGTGTTGTACTCTGAAATCGGTCTAATCAGTGCAAATACAAGGGGACAATAATATCTTTAGCTGTGGATGATATTCCCTTGGTTGCCAACTGTGTCAGTTAAAAGGATTTCTTGACAGCCAGTGCTACGTGGTGCTTGCTCAAAGGAGAGGGAATTATCAACCCAGGTTCAATGTCTCTACATTTTCATTTTAAAGTGGGGTATTGTCAGTATTACGTGTTGTTTGGATAGTTTCTCTGCCATTTGCCACAGTGTTGCATTTTTGAGCATTTAATTTAAGCCTATTTTCACTACAAAAGGCATTTATAAGTGTAAGTTCCTGCTGGAGGGCTTCTGTGTCAGAGGGGAATTTGTCAGACTCTCATTTTGTAGTTGTCTGCAAACTTGATTAGCCATGGGTCTTGATTTTTAGTCTGTAGATCACATAAATACTGGACAAAATCTGTGCCAGCACTGAGCCTTCCCGGACACCATTGGTCACCTTCATGTTTTCTGATACTGCCCCTGTATCTTGTGGGTTTTGTCTTTTAGCCAGTTTGTCTATCTTACAAGGGGTGTAGTTGTAACTCAATTAGTTTAATTGTGCTAGTATGAGGGATAGTGTGAAATGCCTTGGCCAAATCAAGATAAGCTGCGTGTGCAGTTTGACTGCTGTCAGCAGCTTATTTTACCTCAAAGAAGTTAACCAGGTTCATTAGATACAAGCTACCTTTTACAAAACAAAATTGCTGTGGGTATAGTCTGATAAGAATTTTGGTGTCTGGGTCAATCAGATGTGTGGTAATGTGCTCCATGGCTTTACAGCTGGGACTTGTCAGGCTGATAAACCTGTAGTTGCTGGGATCAGTAGTAGAGCCATCTTCGTGGTGTGGCATACTTCTGTGACTGAGCCTGTAGACAGACTCAGATTAACTAACTTATGGAGAGGTTCTGCCAAGGTATGCTTAGTACCATTTAACAAACCGCCCTGTATGATGTTTGATCCCATGGAGGAGGTGTTACTTTGGGAGAGCAGTTTTAATACATGTTTTTTAGTGATGGTAGGGTTTTTGCAAGGCAACGAGATTGAACTGCATAGGGTAATCGTTTCAATAGTGCATTTTGCACTAAATTTGCTACTAGATTGGCAATGTCCACAGAGTCCAAGTAGACTTTTCTGTTCAGTACAAGTCCTATACATAAGTAGCTATGGTTTAGTAACAGATGCACAACATAGCTTCATGCATGGATTCAGTACAGTTACAGCACTTTACTCTGTAACTTGTATACAGTGATATGAATTATATACTCTGCAGAGATGGTTTTAGAAG
The DNA here is from genome assembly GCF_019279795.1 of Protopterus annectens. Lineage (NCBI taxonomy): Eukaryota > Metazoa > Chordata > Ceratodontiformes > Protopteridae > Protopterus > Protopterus annectens. The sequence continues at coordinate 679,291,386 of NC_056743.1, read as the reverse complement.
TGACTTTGGTATTTGAAACCATAGACCGAATCTCCTTTCTTCTAAATTAGAAAGTCTAAACTTTGAACCAAACACAAATTGATGTGAGATCAAACTAACAGATCATTTTAAGTTTCGGGAAACTTCATAGTTTCTGAAATAGAAACCTTCACCCATGGGAGCCCAAGACCACTGTTGTTCTGGCTGTTCATTAATGGTGTAACAGTGGAACTGTTCTTGAGTATTAGCCTGTATGCAGCTGATGTCTTAACAGCACTAAAAAGTCAGACAAAATGCTTTTTGCCACCCCACCAAAACTTGAAAGTATTCCCAGTGGAAATATAACACACAATAATCTGTTCCCCCATTGTAAAGCACTAGAAATACATTGCCTAACACTTGAACCAAACCTGCCCTTCGAGCTACACACTGATATAGGAGTGAAGAAAGCCATGTCCCAACTAGAGGCATGTTAGATTCTCACCTCCTGTTTCCTGAAGTTAAATAGCTAAAAACATTTGATTCCAGAAATTGAATACATCTTACCTATAATTGCACTGTATTTCAGCAATAACTCAAACATTGTGAAAGTGTAAACAGAATCTCCAGAGTTGCTTTTCTTACAGACATCAGAACACCTCATTTTGATTTATTAAAGAAATTACTTTGGCTGCCAGTAGCATAGAGCAATGTTACTTAACTCTCCATTCAAATTTTTAAAATGACAGTACTGCCCACCACTGAGCCTCATAACCAACCCCCAGCCAATGCTGTACAATATAATAGTAGCAGTGACATAGATTTTAGATCACTATCTGACATGACTACCGTGGAAAGAGCATTTAGTTAAAAAAGACCCAGCTTACAAAAATAAAATGGTTGCTACAATCAGAAATAATAAAGAAATACATGTATTTAAAAGCATTCAAAATCACTTTTCTCTTTTAACAGCACACATGCATCAGAGAATGGATACTAACTAGGTTAATTGTCTCTCTCAACTTTGCTTCTAACAAATTTTGGCAAAACTGCCTGATAAATTCTTCTATGAATATGTAAATAAGTGTGAATGAGTTGGGCAACTGCATTCAAGTTCATATTCTGTCTTTAAATCTAGCATATAACTCGCAACTAAAGTTGTGTTTAAATATATTTAAGCATATTTTGTTAACCATATAATAGACTATTGTGTATTTAAGAAAATGAACATTTTCTTTGCTTATCATTAATTGGTACCCATTTTATGCTTATTCAGATTTTACAAGTGTACTGTGCTTAACTTTGCTCAAGTATGAGCATAGGTAATGACTGGAAAGGGTCACCAACCAGCCAATAACAAATGCAAATAAACAAACAAGCAAAATTAATAAATATCCTCCCTCACTCCCAGTGTGCATCATTGACATTTCTCTGTAGCCTCTGCGGTTTCCTGTCAGTTGGGCAAGTATGTATTTACCAATTACTTATTAGCAGTGTAGTTCTCAAATGATCACTGTCACTTGATGTCCTTCAAGGATGCATCTGCAGTCATAACATATGGGTTGCCCTGCCTCAGGCAGCCCTTCGGTCGGCCGGATTCCAAAGTCTGGGTCTGGCCTCTGCTGATGTCGCACTTGCTCCGACGTCAGAACGTCTGGGGTATAAAAGCATCAGCAGACGCCATTTTCCTCGGTCTTTCTTGCCACGCGGTGCCCGAAGCAGAAGCAGTTCGCAAGTGCCAGTCGGCCAGCTCCTTTGATTCAGCTACCGAAGACTTCGAAAAAGCTAAGTACCCCGTTGGGGACTCTTTCTTGCCTCAGCCGATGTCAGATAAAGTAAATAATTGTTTAACTTGTGGGAAACAAATACCTCATAAGGATTTCCACTCTTACTGTCTACCTTGCTTAGGCCCAGACCACAACGTCTCAGCGTGCTCTGCCTGTGCTTCCTTCAACGCTTAGGCGCCAGTTGTAATCGGAGTTTGCAGAGGAATATTTTGGGACTAACTTTGCTTATGTAATGCCGTCGGAGACTCCGACTTCAAAAACGGAAGGACAAGGACCGACCCTCGCTGAAACCTCGGTCAGGCCTACCGCGAGTGTCTCTGTTTCGGCTGAAACAGAGTCCTCGGTGCTTCCTATTACCGAAACCTTACAACCAACCACCTCGGCCTCAGAGGCTCCGGCCGAGTCGGTTATTGAATTACCTACGGAAACCGGTGTCCAGGACATGTCCGACACCATTCCTTTAGACAAATCCACCCCTGCACGTGGTGCAGCCAGACCCCCTGCATCCATGTCCATTAAGGCCTTCTCTAGGGCTAAAGCTGCCAGACTTGCCAAAGCCTTGCCCCCCAAGTCTGCCTCTGAGGCCTTCTACCAGCACTCAAATTCTCAGCTTAGCTGAAGACCTTATCTCCTTAATTAAAGGTTCTCAACCTCACCCGGACAGGGGCTCTCTTCCACCTCCAGATAAAAGGCACAGAGTTGAGCCCTCTGACCCCCACTCTTCAGATGACTCTACGGATGAATCTGTGTTGTCAGAGCTCCAGCAGGAGGCTTATTCGGCCTACGAGGATTCTGATGCTGAAGAATCTATTCCTTCGGCCTCCCCTCCTGAAGAATTTTCTTTTGGTGAGACACTGAATTCCATGAGGGAGCATTTTCAATGGCAGGGCCAGGAATTTTCTGATTCCAGAAAAAGATTAAGGACCTTTTTACATTTACCTCAGCATAGGCCTTTGGCTATACCTCCTGTTTTGAATGTTGATGATGATGTGTACACTGATGCTAGTACAGCCCCTGATTCTCTGCCTCCGGCTCCTGCCAAACCAGATAGGTACTACAGGGTTCCGGATTCTCACTTTCACAAGGCCCACACTGCAGACCCAGAAACCATTTCACAGGGCCCTAAAGGGGTTGCAGCTGCCACTGCTAAAAATCCTTTACCTTCTGAAAGGGAATCTCGAGCTTTAGAGCAATGGGGAAAGAAAGTATATACCTCTGCAACTCTTTCTATGAGGGCATTAAATTGTCAATTCCATATGATTCAGTACCAAGAGTATTTGTTTGATGAATTGTATAAGAAACTTTCCTCCTCTGAGCCCCTTGACCGTAAATCTCTTCAGGATCTGGTACATAACTCACAGCAGGTTAGCAACAATTTTCTGCAATTTGGCTATGATGCACTGGAAGCTTCAGGTAGGTCAGCAATGACAGGGCCAGTTATACGAAGGCATGCCTGGTTGAAGGAACAAGCTCTACCGGACCATGTTAAAGCTAAGCTCCTGGATGCTCCAATGGAAAAACAAAAATTATTTGGTTCCACAGCCCAGGAGGTCTTAAAGAAGTATGAAGAAAAGGCAAAATCTGTGCAAACAGTCAAGGATATTCTGCAGGTACAACCACCGAGATTCAGCAGAAACTGGCCTACTAAGAATTGGTCCTTTCCAGATTCAGACAGACCACAGAGAGGCAGGAACAGGCGCATACAGAGGTAGGGGGCAAGCTAGAGGCCACTACAGAGGTCGTCCGTGGCAGCCACCCAACCAGAGAGGTAGTGCAGCTACAGCAACAACAACTGCTACACCAGGACAAACACAATGACTTACTTCTGACTCCACCAACCAGGGCTCAATTAGAAGCACCATTGGGCGGAAAGCTTTTATTTTCAGAAAATTGGCATTACATTACAAGGGACTCATGGACACTGCAAATAATAGACAAAGGGTACAGGTTCCATTTCCACACATTGCCAAAAAGACGAGGAATGCCAGACCTGCCACCAAATCAGAGGGCGGAGGCTTTGAAGCAAATCACCAAATTACTACAAATGAAAGCCATAGAAAAGGTTCCTCTCTCAGAACAAGGCCAAGGTTTTTATTCAAGGCTATTCCTTGTTCCAAGAAAAGAAAAGCAATGGAGGCCTATTCTCGATCTGTCCGCACTGAACACTTACCTCATTGTGCCGAAATTCAAGATGCTGACCCTACAGCAACTTCTTCCCATGCTGGGCAAGGAGTCTTGGCTGGTGACTCTAGATCTCAAGGAGGCATACCTGCATGTCCCCATTCGACAAAGTTGCAGAAGACACCTCAGATTTCTTGCAGGATCAGAGCATTATCAATTCTCAGCATTGCCCTTTGGCTTATCTATAGCCCAGAGTGTTCACGAAATGCCTGGCATCAGTAATTGCACACTGCAGACTTCAGGGGATTCAAATCTACCCATATCTGGATGACTGCCTGATACAAGTGGACAGCAAGACAAAATTGGTAAAGGACTTGGACTATGCCATCCAGCTGCTACAGGTCTTGGGATACACAGTCAACATCCAAAAATCAAGACTTGTGCCATCCCAAAGGATAACCTTTTTGGGTGCAGATCTGGATACAACCACCCAAATGGCCTTTCTCACAGAAGAAAAGCAGAAACAGCTTCCAGATTACTTCAAGAATCTGTTAAGACAAACTCAGCTAACTGCAAGGAAAATCCTGCAGGCCCTGGGTTTCATGGCATCCTGCATAATATTAATCCCACAAGCCAGGCTGCATATGAGAAGATTACAATGGTACCTAAGGGGTGTATGGACTCAGCACAGTCACAGCTTAGAAACTCTGATTCCAATCATACCTTGCCTTCAGAAGGAATTCCTGTGGTGGGCTCTTGCCTGCCAGACCAACCGAGGGTTGCCTTTCTTGAAACCAAAAGCAAACCAAATCATCACCACGGACGCTTCAGACCGAGGTTGGGGAGCGCACATGGAGGACAAATTTATCCAAGGCCTATGGTCTCAAGGGCAGATGCAAATGCACATAAACCAAAAGGAAATGCTGGCAGTGATGCATGCAATCGAGGCTTTCAAACCTTTCCTTCAACAAGGCCACCTGCTAATAAGGACAGACAACACCACAGTTATGTGGTACATAAACAAGCAAGGAGGCACGCATTCCTACCCTCTATGCAGACTGGCTATGAATCTATGGGATCTTTGTTTGAAACAAAATATACAACTACAGGCCCAGTTCGTGCAAGGAAAAGACAATACTCTGGCAGACAGCTTAAGCAGAACTACCACGGATGCACACGAATGGATGCTGCACCCAGACATCTTCTTACTCATAACACAGGCATGGGGAAGGCCCATAGATCTATTCGCCTCCCCACAATCAACTGAAAATTTTCTGCACAAGGACATACCATCCACAAGCATGGAAAGTGGACTCTCTCTCATTCAGCTGGAAAGCCCGAAAAGTCTATGCTTTCCCACCAATCCCATTAATGTCCAAGGTTTTACTGAAGATCAGGGCAGAACAGCCAAAAGTGATTCTGATAGCTCCAGACTGGCCAAGGCAGCATTGGTACCCACTGTTGAAGAGCTCATCACAGACGAAACCGTGGCCTCTCCCATTATGGCCTCTTCTTCTGACGCAGAACAATTACAAGATCCTGCATCCCAACCTAAAGACCTTGCAGCTAACTGCCTGGAGAATACCATGACTCCTTCCCAGGACAGCTTATCCCAGAGGGTAAAGGACATTATTATGGAAGCTCGCCTTTCCACAAGGAAGGCATATTCAGCAAAATGGAAAAGATTTCTCAGTTGGAACACAACAAAAGGCCTTGATGTGACAGTGATGAACATGGCACATATACTGGAATACTTAGCAGAGTTGTTCCACGATGGCCTGTCTTATTCTTCCATTAAAATACATGCCTCAGCAATTTCAGCAGAATACAATGCAAATCCTCCTGTCTTTTCGCATCCCCTCTTAAGACAATTTCTCAGAGGAATCAAAAACATCAATCCTCCAAGGAGACCACCTTTACCTACTTGGGACCTTAACTTTGTGCTGGAAAAACTAACACATGTCCTTCAAGGATGCATCTGCAGTCCTTACAAATGGGTTGTCCTGTCATCAGGCAGCCCTTCGGTCGGCCGGATTCCAAAGTCTGGGTCTGGCTTCGGCTGGTGTCGCACTTCACCCGACGTCATTGCGGCAGTTATTCGGGTATAAAGGCATCAGCCGACACCATTTTCCCCAGTCTTTCTTGCCGCATGGCGCCCGAAGCAGATGCTGTTCGCAAGTGCCGGTCGGTCAGATCCAGAGATTACTACTACCGAATACTACTTCGAAGACTTCTATAAAGCTAAGTACCCCATTGGGGACTCTTTCTTGCCTCAGCCGATGTCAGAGAAAGTTAATAACTGTTTATCTTGTGGGAAACAAATACCTCATAAAGATTTCCACTCCTATTGCATACATTGTTTAGGCCCAGACCACGACGTAGCAGCTTGTCTAGCCTGTGCTTCTTTTAACCGATGGACGCTTAAATGTCGCTCGGACTTTGCTGAACAGATTTTCGGCTCCGATTTTGCCTACATTATGCCGTCGGATCCTCCGAAAATAACCATAAAAGCGCCAAAGAAAGGACCGACACTTTCATCGGTTAAGCAACGAGTGTCTCGGTTTCGGCCGAAACCGAGCAGGCGGTTCTTTCTTCAGCCGATAACTTGCCTTCTACCGAGGCCTCTTCTACACTGGTAGAAACAGCTTCTGAAATCCAGCCTTCTGTTGCGATTTCACAAGATTTATCAGACACCATTCCACTAGATATTTCTACCCCTGCGTGGAGCTGCTAGGCCTCCTCCAGCTATGTCTATTAAAGCCTTTGCCAGGGCTAAAGCAGCCAAAACTTCCAAACCTGTGCCTGCCAAGCCCCCCTCTCACAGGCCCAGCACCAGCTCCCATATGCTTTCTTTGGCACAGGATCTCATCACTTTAATTCGTGGATCCCAGCCACATCCGGACAGGGCCTCTCTCCCTCCTCCAGAAAAGAGGCCTAGAGCAGAGCCCCCTGAGCCAGTAGCCACAGATGATTCTTCTGATGATTCAGAACATTCAGACCCTCCTGAGGCTTCTTATTCTCCTTACGAAGACTCTGATGCTGAGGAGTCCATCCCTTCAGCCTCTCCTCCTAAGGAATTTTCATTTGGGGAAACCTTGCATGCTATGAGGGAACAATTTCAACACTTCCTCCATTTGAACCAGCAGCATCGGCAGATTCACAGTTTCTATCTTGGAAAACTGAATTCCTTCTGGCCATAACTTCAGCAAGAAGAGTATCTGAGTTACAAGCTTTAATGGCAGTGCAGCCATTTCTTATTTTTCATCAGGACAGAGTCTCATTAAGAACCAACCCAACCTTTATGCCAAAGGTGGTATCTAGAGTATCCTTGAACCAAGCAATTCATTTGCCTACTTTCTTCCCAAATCCACAAAATAAAGGGGAGAAACTACTACACACTCTGGATATCCATAGACAATTACGCTACTACTTGGACAGAACTAAAAGTTACAGAAAGACTGACCAACTGTTTGTAGCATATGCTGCTGGGACACAAGGAAAAGCAATTTCCAAACAGACAATCTCAAAATGGATAGGAAATTGCATTCGCTTTTGCTACTCCTTTCATGGAATGACTGTTCCTGTGAATATTAGGCCTCATTCCACGAGAGCCACAGCCACCACTACAGCCTTCCTAAGAGGGGTGGCTACCAAGGACATTTTAGAAGCTGCTACCTGGAGCTCCGTGCATACTTTTGCCAAGCATTACAATTTACCCTTATACTCCAGATCCAGAGCAGGCTTTGCTACTGCAGTTTTGCAGGGTCTCTTAACTATACCATCTTTTTCTTAGTACCTCCACCCCAAGATTGGCTATGGTATTCTACCCATATGTTATGACTGCAGATGCATCCTTGAAGGACATAGTACAGTTTTGTACCTACCATAAATGTAGATGTCCGATAGGTATGCATCTGCAGTCAGGTTTACCCTCCCTCCTTCCCCTCTGTGGTATTCCTAGGGTGCTTACCCCTCTATTAGCTAGCTGGGGGAATCTGTTGTGGTGTATTTGTTTGTATTGATATATTTATATATATGTATATATTTTTGCAATTTTTTGGCATTTTTTCCAAATTTAGCCTTCTTAGAGGGCACCTGGCATCTGGGGCAAGAAAAACTAAGGAAAATGGCGTCGGCTGATGCTTTTATACCCCAGACGTTCTGACGTTGGAGCAAGTGCGACATCAGCCGAGGCCAGACCCAGACTTTGGAATCCGGCCGACCGAAGGGCTGCCTGAGGCAGGACAACCCATATGTTATGACTGCAGATGCATACCTATCGGACATCTACATTTATGGTAGGTACAAAACTGTACTGTTTGTAGGATGGTGCTTGCTGGTTGCACAGGAAGTGAACTGGCTAGCATTGAGGTTAGGATGGTACTTGTTAGTTGTTATGAAGTGAACTGTCTGGCAAGGAGAACAAGTGCAGTTATATGAGGTGCTTAATGTACGTCTGTATATTAAGAGGGGTGCCTATGTTCCCAGCATTTGGGCAAGTTCCTGTTCCCTTTTGGCCCTTTTGTTCTTCCTACCCCTTGGCATCCAAGAAAATAGGTAGACTTGGACAAGCTGGGGGGTTGTAGCCATCGAAAAGGGATAGTGTTGTTTTGGTATACTCTCAACTCTCCACTATTATAGCTGAAAAGCATTATTCAGTGCCCGGTATGCCAGACTTTAGTGTAGGCATGCTGCCTGATAACTAGCTTGAATGGAAGGCTGACGTTTCAGAGTCCCCAGTTACAGGTAATGCAGTCTTAAGCCTTCTCCCAGGTGTAGTTCTTGTGGATAGTCTATACCAGCTGCTTCTCTCCGCAGATGGACAAACCAGCATCCACCACTGACTCCCACCCTTACCCAGATAGCTTCCCTAGCTCCCGAGGATGCTAGCTGAAAATGGGCGGTCAAGGGCATGGTCATGCTTGCATCAAGGCCAGCACGTTTGCATCATTGAACAGTGTGATTCTCCAGAATTTTTCTCAGTACTGATTAGTGGAAAGAATGAACCCAGCCAAGAAACTATGAAGGTGGTCCTTTCATAGGTCATGTAATAAGGTGTGCTCATACCTGATGTCTTCTTGCTCATTTTTCTTACTTATTCTTGCATCTTAGGTAAAATGTTTTAACTTTGTCTTACCTTTGTTCTTGCAGTACCTGTGACTGAAAACCATCATACTTTTTGTCCATGTGCTTTTTCCTCTGTGGGGCTGCCGACCATCTGTCCCCTCCTAATGGAGTTGTGCTTTGTTCTGATTTCGCAACAGGTGATGCACTGACTGTGGGCAAGGAAAATAACTGAATATAGGGGCTCTCATCCAAGTAGCTGCGGGGATCAGGGGAAGTAATTGTGTTCATAACCACGATCCCCGTGGCAAATGTACTTGCTCACTTGAGCAAGGGTCTGCACTACTTTCCTTAAGTGCATGTTCTCTGTTCTGTACATAGTGAACATGGGTTTGCAATCACCATGAAGCACATATACCTGTCCTATCAAGACACATGCTGTGCACCGTTTTCTCCAGTCAAGTACCAGCATTGCAGCAAACCAGACTGCCTTCCTTCCCCTGGATGGTTGAGCTGGCACTGGCCTGTCCACTCCCAACCTTCCTTACCAAGTCCTCCAACACTCTGTTCTCTTGGGCACATTTGGGGCTTAATCTTTGTCTGATCCATGTTACCTAGCTAAAAAACATAACTAATTTTGTCAACATATCTCTCTGCATTGGTTTCAGCATCTTTTTCTGTACATTTGAAATTATAAGTTGCTTTATTCTCAGAACTGTGCAATATGTTAATTAGGTCAGCTTTGAATAGATTTAGTCTCATGAGTTGTAAATCTAAATCTTTCTATTTTTAAATTTTTTTTTAGGATACAGATGGGAAGTACTGGGTGAGTGGACGTAGTGAAGAGGAGGCTCGGCAGAAAGCAGCAAAATCATTCAACGTCCTTCCAGAGAAAGTCTTACTTAGACAAGGTATGGGAAAGTTTTAGTGATGTGTTTTGGCTGATTAATACTGGAACACTCGGTTGTACTGCTTAAGCTACCAAGCTGCGGATTTGTAGACCTGAGTCTAAATTCCCACCTATCCACTCAACTTGCACTTGTGTTGAACTGTTTAACCTGAAAGGGGAACTTATGGTATTCATGGGTATACCTAGTTATGAAAAGTGAACATCTGTTAATCTCAAATGGCATTTGGTCTGTATATTCGGTCAGACTTGGAAGGACAGTATAACAAGACATATCTGCTCCTCAGTATGGTATAAAATTTTGTAACTAGTCATTGCTGAGTGATCTGCTGTGCACTGACATTTTGTTTCAGTGTGAGCATCTAGCATTTTACTGCTGAAAGGTTGTATAAAGCAGTAGTTTGCAGGTCAGATGCATTACGCCTGTCTGGGTGTGAGTGTGCAATCACAGTGCACACTTCACCACAGACTGCTAGATATGGAAACTAGGGATTGGTGAATATCGGTGTGAGTTTGATGTTCATCGTGTCACCCTGCTGCAGTCATCACACTTGGGGTTATCCTGTCGGCAGGCGGTCCCACAGTCGGCCAGAATTCCAAAGTCTTGGTCCGGCATTGGTTGCTGTCGCTTCTTCCCTGACATCAGTGCGCCAGGGGTATATATAATGCAACAGATGCCATTTTCTTCAGTCTTTCTTGCCGCGCGGTGCCAGAAGCAGTTCGCAAGTGCCGGTCGGCTGACTGCTGAGATTTTCGAATTCGAATTTCGGACCGAAGTCTTCTTTAAAGCTAAGTACCCCGTTGGGGAAACTTTTCTTGCCTCAGACCGATGCCAGAAAAAGTTAACAATTGTATTTCTTGTAGGAAGCAAATACCTCATAAGGATTTTCATTCTTATTGCATACCTTGCCTAGGCCCAGACCATGACGTCACTAATTGTCGTTTTTGTGCTAGGTTTAATAAGCGTACTATTAAAAGACACTTTGATTTCGCACAACACTATTTCGGTAGAAAATATAACTACACTATGCCGTTGGAGCAACTGACTACCGGCGTGCACAAAAAAACGCAAGGATAAGGACAGACAGCCCAGGCCTAAGCCAGATTCCGAGGCCTTGGCTGGTCCGGTCTCCGGTTCTCTGGTCCTCAGTGAGGCTCCGACGCAGCCCCTGACTGCCGCAGATCTGGAACCCGAGACCGCTTCGGAACTTTTGGCGGAATGTACCAGGCCGACGCAACCATTTTGCTCAGGCCCTACCGACGACATTGCTGAAAAAGATGGTGCTGCAGAAACGCCTTTGGTTTCTGAAGGCGTTTTCAGACCGACTACGCTCACCATTAAAACGCATCCTATTAAATCTAAAAGGACTGCACTTCAGTCCCCTGTTCAAGGCCCCATGCCTAAGAAACAGATGCTTAAAATGAATGAAGATTTGATCTCTTTAATCAGGGATTCCCAGCCCCCTCCTGACAAAAGGCCTAGACAAGAGGAAGATTATGCATCCGCTGAACAAGTGTCCATTTCTTCAGACTCCTCTGAGACCAAGATTACTCTTTCTCCCCTTATGAAGATTCTAATGCTGAGGATTCCATTCCCTCAGCTTCTCCTCCTGAAAACTACTCCTTTGGGGAAACTTTACACACTATGAGGGAACATTTTCACTGGGAAGGTCAGGACTACTCTGACTCGAAGAAAAGGCTCAGAGAGTTTCTTTTACTCCCCCAACACAGACCTCTTGCCATCCCACCAGTTTTAGACATTGTGGATGATGTTTACTTAGAATCCAGTTTGAACCCAGACTCTCTACCTCCTGCTCCAGCCAAGCCTGACAGATACTACAGAGTGCCTGATTCTCGCAAATTTCTTTATAAAAGCCCTGTTGCTGACCCAGAGACAATCTCCCAGGGTCCCAAAGGGGCTAAGGCCTCTATGGCTAAAAATCCTGTACCCTCTGAGAGGGATTCCAGAGCACTAGACAGGTGGGGGAAAAGGTTTACACCTCAGCCACTCTAGCTATGAGGGCACTAAATTGCCAATTTCACATGCTAAAGTATCAGCAATTTCTAATCTCTCAGTTAAAGCAAAGAATGACCACTCTCCCTCAACAGTCTGAATTGAAAGAAATGCAGGATCTGTTGCATGCAGCTGAACAGATGGGCAAACATACCTTACAATGTGGGTTTGATTCTTTGGAGGCCTCCTGCAGAGCAGCTGTCACTGGGTCTGTTATACGTAGGCATGCTTTGTTAAAGGAACAAACTCTGCCTGATCATGTTAAAGCAAAGCTTCTAGATGCTCCCTTACAGCAGGATGTTCTTTTTGGAGTTAAAGCAGAAGAAGTCTTAAAGAAAATGGAGGATAAGGCAAAATCTATGCAGACAGTCAAAGATTTCCTACAAGTACAGCCCCCTTGCTTCAGCAGAAATTGGCCAACAAACAATTGGTCCTTTCCAGCTACTGACAGACCACAGAGGGGTAAATACAGACGTCCAAGAGGCAGAGAACAACCACAAGCCCAGTACAAACCTCGCCAATGGGGCACTGCAACACAGAAGGGAGGAGAAGACAGGTCCCAATCTGCCAGAAGGCAAACTCAATGACTTGCACCTCATCTGGCCAAGCAACACTCTCTTGGCAGCCCCCTTGGGAGGAAAACTCACACTTTCTTCAGACAACTGGCACATTGTCACAAAGGATAAATGGGTCCTAGACGTAATTTTACAAGGATACAGATTCCATTTCCACACCTTGCCAATGAAAAGTGGAATGCCAAACCTGCCACAAAATCAATGGGTAGAGGCACAAAACAAATTGCAGCTCTCATGGACATGAGAGCCACACAACTGGTACCTACTCGAGAGCAAGGTCAAGGATTTTACTCAAGACTCTTTCTAGTGTCCAGAAAGGACAATGCCTGGAGACCAATTCTGGATTTTTCAATTCTAAACACCTTCTTACAAGTACCCAAATTCAAGATGCTAACACTACAGCAGCTTCTTCCCATGTTGGGCAAGGAAGCATGGCTAGTAACGTTGGACCTCAAGGAGGCATACCTGCATGTCCCTGTCAGACAAAGTTGCAGAAGATACCTCCGTTTCATTGCAGGTTCAACCCATTACCAATTCTCTGCACTGTCCTTTAGCTTATCTACTGCGCCCAGAGTCTTCACAAAATGCCTGGCACCAGTAATTGCATACTGCAGACAAAGAGGAATTCAAATATACCCATACCTGGACGACTGCCTCATCCAAGCAGAAAGCAAGGACATTCTCTTACATCATCTGGCTTTTGTAAAACATCTGCTAAATTGCCTGGGGTACACAGTAAACGAAAAGAAGTCAAAACTAGTACCCTCACAAAATATGACATTCCTGGGTGCCAGCTTGAATACAACGGCCCAGAAGGCTTATCTGACACCAGACAAACAAATACAACTGACTCAATATTTCAAAACAATGGCAACAAAGACCCAATTAACTGCAAGAAAAATTCTGCAGGCCTTGGGCTTCATGGCATCTTGCATACTACTAATACCATTTGCAAAGCTGCATATGAGGAAATTACAGTGGTACCTAAACGTATGGTCTCAACACAGCCACAGCTTGGACACAATGATATCATTCATTCCCTGCCTACAACAGGAGTGTCTATGGTGGTCACAGGCATGTCACTTCAACAAGGGTCAGCCTTTCACCTTGCCCCCAGCCAGGCAAACTCACAACAGATGCATCAGACTACGCCTGGGGGGCACACATGGCAGGACAGTGTGTTCAAGGCGTATGGACTGCAGCTCAAAGGAATCTGCACATCAATCAAAAAGAGATGCTAGCTGTACAGAAAGCTCTGACAGCCTTCAGGAATCTATTACATCCAGGACAACTTACAATAAAGATGGACAACACCACAGTAATGTGGTACATAAACAAACAAGGGGGTACTCACTCCTACCCTCTATGCAGGCAAGCAATGACCTTATGGAACACAGCTGTGGCTTACCAAGTTCAGTTACAAGCTCAATTCCTGCCAGGAAAGAAAAACACATTGGCAGACTACCTCGGCAGAAACATCATGGATCCCCGATCCACAAGTATTTACAATGATAACTCAAAAATGGGGCCTTCCAGACATAGACCTGTATGCCAGTCTTCAAAACTATCAACTAACAAAATTTTGTACAAGGACACTTCATCAAGCTTGGAAAGTGGACGCACTCTCTATCAGTTGGAAAAACCTGACAGTATATGCTTTCCCTCCATTGCCTCTCCTCACAAAGGTGCTTCTGAAAGTCAAAAAGGAGAGACCACGACTGATTTTCATAGCCCCAGGCTGGCCACGCCAGCACTGGTACCCACTATTGAAGAATATGGCCCAGGGCCCACCTTGGATCTTACCACAAATTACCCATTTGCTCACACAGCAAAACAATCAGATTCTTCACAGCCAGCTCAAAACCTTAAATCTGGCTGCATGGCAAATCACCTAAGCATCCAGCCAGCTCCTCTTTCCCAAGCAGTTATGGATGTTATTCTGGAAGCTAGGAGGCCAAGCACCAGGAAGGCTTATTCGGACAAATGGAAAAGGTTTTGTGCCTGGAACCAAGCCAAAGGCCAAGACACAATTCAGCCTCACATGCCTCACATTCTGCAGTATTTAACTGAGTTGTTGCACAAAGAACTTTCTTTCTCCTCCATTAAAATCCATGCTTCAGCTATTTCAGCCCACTACAACATGGATCCACCCATATTTTCGCATCCACTTCTAAGGCAGTTCCTCAGAGGGGCAAAAAACATTAGGCCCCCCAGGAGAGCACCTACACCAACATGGGACCTCAATTTTGTTCTAGAAAAACTAACGCTGCCTCCCTTTGAACAATCTTTCTCTGCAGATCTTCAGTTCCTTTCATGGAAGACTGCCCTTCTGCTAGCAATAACTTCAGCTAGAAGAGTCTCAGAGCTGCAGGCACTAATGGCAGTGGAACCTTTCCTCATTTTTCATCAAGACAGAGTTTCTCTACGAACTAATCCTTCCTTTATGCCTAAGGTGGTTTCCAGTGTGGCTTTAAATCAAACCATCCACTTACCCACTTTCTTCCCAAATCCACAGAACAAAGGTGAGAGACTCCTGCATTCCTTGGACATTCACAGGCAACTTCGTTACTACTTGGACAAAACTAAGGCTTTCAGAAAATCTGACCAGCTCTTTGTATCCTATGCCACAGCTTCACAAGGGAAGGCTATATCAAAGCAAACCATTTCCAAATGGATAGGACATTGCATACGTTTCTGCTATACCCATCATGGAGAACCAGTTCCTGCTGCCATTAGGCCCCACTCTACCAGGGCAACAGCTACATCTACAGCCTTTCTCAGGGGGGGTTCCAACCAAGGAGATTTTGGAAGCTGCAACTTGGAGTTCAGTACACACGTTTACCAAACACTATCACTTACCACTTTACTCTAAGACTAGGGCGGGCTTTGCCACTGCAGTTCTGCAGGGCCTTCTAGCCTCCTCTAACCCTCTATGATTCCTCCACCCATCCTTAGCTTTGAGATTCAACCCAAGTGTGATGACTGCAGCAGGGTAACACGATGAACATAGTACAGATGTTCTTCATCTCACATTGCTGCAGTCCTTACATATGGGTGATCGCTGTCCTCGGTCGGCCGAATACCAAAGTATTAGGCTGGCGTCGGTCAAGGCGCTTAAAACTGACATCAGGGCGTCAGGGTACAAAAGCGCATGACCGGCGTCATTTCCTCAGTCTTTTTGCCGCATGGTCCGATGCAGAAGCAGCGTTGCAAGTGCCGTTCGGCGTTCTGAAATTTGTTTCAGACCGAATCCAAGTTGGCTAAGTACCCGTTGGGAATATTTTGGTTTTCTTGCCTCAGTGTTTTACGGATGTCAGAAAAAGTGAATAACTGTATTTCTTGTGGGAAACAGATACGCATAGGGATTATCATTCTTTGTGTATTCCTTGTTTGGGGCCTGAGCACGGCGTTGTTGGGTGTAGCTTTTGTGCTAGGTTCAATAAACGCACTATTAAGCAAAGGTTAGATTGTGCTAGGCTGGTCTTTGGGAAGCGGTGCAATTATAATATGCGTCGGCCGCCGGATTCTCCGGCGCCGCTTCTAAGACAAAGCAGTTAAACCCAGGCAAGATGAGTCGTCCGTTCGGACGCCGGTTCTTTAGAGGCTTCAGTGGAACCGGTGGTTCCGGCGGAGACTTCTCTGGAGTCTCAGGGGAGACTTTGATTTTGCAGGAGGTGGTCTCCGGAGGCAGGTCAGGCTGAAGGGCTTCTCAAGTTACTGTACTCCCTCCCTTCCTAGGGTGGTTAGGCCTTCTCCTTCTGTTTCCAAGGCTTCTCCCAGAGGCAGGCCAGTTTTAGCTTCTGTTGGTGTCTCTCCTAGTTCAGCAGGGTCTGTGCCTAAGAAGCACATGCTTAAAATGGCAGAAGATTTGATTACTCTGATTAGAGGTTCTTTGCCCCCTCCTGATAAGAGGCCTAGGGTGGAGCCAGAGTTGGGAAGTTTTGAGCAGGCTTCGGATGTTTCAGAGTCTTCAGATGAAGACTTGCAGGAGTACTCTCCTTATTCTGATTCTGATGCAGATTATTCCACTCCTTCTGCTTCTCCTCCAGAGGATTTTTCTTTTTCAGAGACTCTTCATTCTATGAGGGAACATTTTAAGTGGGAAGGTCAGGACTTCTCTGATTCTCGGAAAAGGCTTAGGAATTTTGCTGTTACCCCAGCATAGGCCCTTGGCTATACCCCCTGTTCTCGATGTTGTGGAAGATGTGTTTGCAGAGGCTTCACTTAATCCTGATTCTCTGCCTCCTGCTCCTGTTAAACCGGATAGGTATTACAGGGTGCCTGAGGCTCATAAATATCTTTATAAGAGTCCTAGACCCAGAAACTATTAGTCAGGGACATAAGGGTGTCAAGGCCTCTGTTGTTAAGAATCCGGTTCCTCTAGATAAAGAAGCCAGAGCTTTGGATAGATTGGGAAAGAAGGTCTATACATCTTCTACCTTAGCTATGAGGGCTTTGAATTGCCAGTTTCATATGTTGAAATATCAAAACTTTCTTCTTTCTCAATTGAAGTCTAAGGTGGATGCTCTGGCGGAAGGCATTGAGTGTAAAGAATTACAAGATTTGGTGCATGTCTCTGAACAGGTGGGTAAGCATTCATTACAGTGTGGTTTTGATGCTGTGCAGGCCTCGTCTAGGGTGGCTGCCACTGGCTCAGTTCTTCGCAGGCACGCCTGGCTGAAGGATCAGAATTTATCTGACCATGTTAAGACAAGGATTTTGGATGCTCCTTTGCAGTCTGAGGTGTTGTTTGGTTCACCTGTGGAGTCAGTCTTGAAGAAAATGGAAGACAAGGCTAAGTCTATGCAGGCTGTTAAAGATTTTTGCAAGTTCAGCCTCCAAGTTTAGTAGGAATTGGCCTGCTAAGGGTGGGCGTATCCTTCTTATGATTCTCAGTCTAGGGGTAGATCTAGGCGTGGTAGGCAGAGCTCAGAGTTCTTTCAGGCCTAGAACAGGAGTTCACCTGCACAATCTTGGTGAGGGCAGGGGCCAGTCCTTTCGTAAACAGGCCCAATTACCTTTTTCAGCTGCCAGATCCTTCTTGCCTGGCAGCACCTTTGGGAGGAAGGTTAGCACTCTTCAAGGAAAATTGGATGTTGATTACCCAGGACAAATGGGTATTGGATATCATACACCAGGGTTACAAGTTTTATTTCCATACCTTGCCTCCTTTCAAAGGCATGCGGACGTTCCTCCTCAGCAAAGACTAGAGGCTCACAAACAAATTTCTCTACTACTTCAAATAGGGGCCGCTGGCGGTCCCTCTGCCAGAAGTGGGCCTAGGATTTTATTCTCGCCTGTTTCTAGTACCAAAGAAAGGAAACACGTGGAGACCAATTTTGGATTTATCTATCCTCAACACATATCTGGACATTCCCAAGTTCAAAATCTTGACGTTACAACAGCTTTTACCTCTGCTGGGCAAAGATCACTGGATGGTGACTCTGGATCTCAAGGAGGCTTACCTTCATGTTCCTATCAGGCCCAGTTGCAGGAAGTATCTGCACGTGGCTGGGACTTCACATTATCAGTTCTCTGCATTGCCCTTTGGCTTATCTACTGCGCCCAGAGTGTTCACGAAGGTTCTGGCTCCAGTGGTAGCTTTCTTCAGGCTAAGAGGAATACAAATCTATCCTTATTTGGACGATTGCCTGATTCTGGCCCAAGAAAGGACGAACTTCTTCATCATCTACAGTATGTGATGGCAGTGTTAAGATGCCTGGGGTATTCTGTGAGCGAAATAAAGTCCAGTCTAGTACCCTCTCAGGACATGTGCTTTCTGGGTGTGAGACTGAATACAGCATCCCAGATGGCCTTTTGACCCCGGACAAACAAAGAATCTTTCTCTTTACTTCCACCAATTGTCTCTCAGTCCAGGCTGACTGCAAGGGCAGTCCTTCAAGCCTTGGGGTTCATGGCATCTTGTATTCTGGTACTTCCCAATGCCAAACTGCATATGAGGAAGCTACAATGGTATCTCAAGAATGTATGGACACAGCACTGCCAAGATTTGGACACTGTCATTCAGATAATACCTTGCATTCAAAAGGAGATTTTGTGGTGGGCTCAGGAATGTCACCTAAACAAGGGACTCTGTGACCCGGCCAGAGGCGAGTCAGATTTTAACGACAGATGCCTCAGACAAAGCTTGGGGAGCTCATCTAAATGGAAAATGGGTACAAGACACGTGGCCTGCCAGACTTCAACATCTACATATCAACTTGAAGGAGATGTTAGCAGTCCATTTTGCATTGATAGCTTTCAAGGATTTACTTCTTCCAGGGCAGGTGTTGATTCAAACAGACAACACAACTGTCATGTGGTACATCAACAAGCAAGGGGATTCTTATCCTCTATGCAGGCAAGCAATGATTTTGTGGGAGACTGCTCTCAGTTTACAGCTAAATCTTCAGGCAAGGTTTCTGCCAGGAGGACAGAACTCCTTAGCAGATGTGTTGAGCAGACAAATTATGGATCCCCACGAGTGGAAATTGGATCCTCATGTATTTCAGAGATTGACAGTGTTATGGGGAACTCCAGAGATAGATCTGTTCGCTTCTCCACTAAATTACCAGCTGCAAGTTTTGCACAAAAGGTTTCATCCACAGCTTGGAAAGTGGATGCTCTCTCATTCAATTGGAGCAATCTTCACGTGTAACCTTTCCACCTCTGCCTCTCCTCCCAAAGGTACTCCTGAAGGTCAGACAGGACAAGCCAAACATGATTTTAATAGCTCCAGATTGGCCTCGACAGCACTGGTACCCATTACTGAGAAGTCTGGCAGGGAGCCTCCATGGCCTTTGCCTTGATTCCTCACCTGCTGTCTCAGGAGAACAGTCATTTACTCAATGTCAAACTTCATTCTCTACATCTGACAGCCTGGCATATTCTGTTTTAAACCCTGGAGGGTCTCAGCTTCCACAACAAGTTTTGAATGTTATTTTGGAGGCCAGAAGGCCTAGTACAAGGAAAGTTTACGCTGATAAATGGAGGAGATTTTTATTTTGGAGTACAGCAAAGGACTTTGATGTTTCTAAACCTAATTTAAGTGTTGCGCTTCAATACCTTACTGAGTTATTGGACAAAGGTTTGTCCTTCTCCTCTATAAAGGTTCATGCTGCAGCAATTTCTGCTCACTATGACTGTGACCCACCATTATTTTCTCAGCCTTTGTTTAAGCAATTCCTTAGAGGGGCAAAGAATATAAGACCCCCACAATAGAGCTCCTACTCCTGCTTGGGATCTCAATTTTGTGTTGGAGAAACTCACTCTACAACCTTTTGAGCCTGCAGCATCTGCAGAGTTGAAATATTTATCATGGAAGACTGCTTTTTTGTTGGCCATTACCTCTGCGAGAAGGGTTTCTGAATTACAGGCCCTTATGGCAGTTGAGCCTTTCTTAATTTTCCACAAGGATAGGGTGTCTTTGCGCACTAACCCTTCTTTTATGCCTAAAGTGGTTTCTAGTGTGGCTTTAAACCAAACTATTCATTTGCCTACTTTTTATGCAAACCCCAAAATAAAGGCGAAAGGATTTTCCACACTTTCGATATACACAGACAGTTGCCATATTTTTTCAGCACAACTATACGGTTCAGGCAGTCTCTGCAGTTGTTTGTTTCTTTTGCTTTGGGTTCTCAGGGCAAACCTGTTTCAAAACAAACTATTTCTAAGTGGATTGGTTTTGTATTGCTTTCTGTTATTCCCATCATGGTAAGGAGATTCCAGCTGGGATTAGGCCTCATTCCACTAGGGCTACTGCCACTTCTACAGCTTTTTAAGGGGTGGCTACTAAAGATATTTTGGAAGCAGCTACTTGGAGTTCAGTGCATACTTTCTAAGCATTACCACCTTCCACTTTACTCTAAATCTAGGGCTGGATTTGCCACTGCTATTTTACAGGGCATTTTGGCAGCTCCTAATGTTTTATAGTTTTGCCATCCTCCCTTACCTCTGCTTTGGGATTCTACCCATATGTAAGGACTGCAGCAATGTGAGATGAAGAACATAGTACAGTTTTGTACCTACCATAAATGTAGATGTTCAAGATCCACATTGCTGCAGTCCAATTTCCCTCCTTCCCTCTGTTGTTGAAGGTGGTGGTGTGGTTTGTGTTGTACATATTGTAAATATGGTTAGTGGTGCGTGGTTGGTTAGTTTTGCTGTTTTTTTGGCTTTGGCCTTTCTTGTTAGGGCCTTCTGACATCTGGGGCAAGAAAAGACTGAGGAAATGACGTCGGTCATGCGCTTTTGTACCCTGACGTCCTAATGTCAGTTTTAAGCGCCTTGACCGACGTCAGCCTAATACTTTGGTATTCGGGCCGACCGAGGACAGCGGACTACCCATATGTAAGGACTGCAGCAATGTGGATCTTCGAACATCTACATTTATGGTAGGTACAAAACTGTACTTTTTGTACCTACCATAAATGTAGATGTTTAAGTGTACACCCTGCTGCAGTCCAGGTTACCCTCCATCCATACCCTCTGATCTAACTGGCTAAATCTCTACAATACCTTCCTCATGTATTTGCTTATAGCTGGAGGGATTTTGTGTTTGTGCAAAATTTACTCAATTTGGTACTTATTACTGACCACCTTTTTGGGGGCACCTGACATCTGGGGCAAGAAAAACTGAAGAAAATGGCGTCTGTTGCATTATATATACCCCTGGCGCACTGACGTCAGGGAAGAAGCAACAGCAACCGACGCCGGACCAAGACTTTGGAATTCTGGCCGACTGCGGGACCACCTGACGACAGGATAACCCCAAGTGTGATGACTGCAGCAGGGTGTACACTCGAATATCTACATTTATGGTAGGTACAAAACTGTACTTTCTGCTGACGTACATGATGCTGCTGCTCACTCGTATATGGGCAACACAGTGGCTCAGTGGTAATCTCTCTGCTTCACAGCTTCAAGATCTGAGGTTCATTCTTGATGTCCAGGCTCTGTCTTTATGAAGATTATATGTTCTTCTCCAGTTAACATTGTTTTTCTCAAGAGTTGTCTGGCTTCCTCCCACCAAGAACCATGCTGGGTGATTGGCTGCACTTACGATTATATATATAACTCTTGAGTTTGATTGTTAGATCCACATTTGATGAAGTTTTAAAACAAAAACGCTATTTTTTATGGGGCTGCGCTCATGTGTTTTATTCTTTATTAAAATCATTTTATGGACTTTCCTGGCTGGTTTTGACTCCTTGGTACTTTGGATTTGTTTCTTGGTGTTGGGTGCCAATTTGCCTTTTTTTATGAATATTATATAGATCTATATATATATATCTAATATATATATATATATATATATATATATATATATATATATATATATATATATATATAGATATCTATATAGATATATCTATATAGATATATCTATAGATAGATAAATATATATATATATATATATATATATATATATATATTGTATAGATCTGTGTATATATATTAGATATAGATGTATTTATCCTTGCTGCCATTGCCGTAGTCATTGCTGAAAGCTGTGTGAAGTGGACCTCACTTGCTAACAAATAAGTAAGGTAGCAATTAAATTAAGCATGAAATGTTGAGGGGACATGAACGTTTTTGAGGATTATGTAAAATTCATGTGATGATAAAAGGTTTGTGGTCAACTAGTTGATTCTGGTACTACCACTACTTTTTGCACAGAATGTTTGTTGTGGAATGGGTGTACTGTAACATGTCTGGCTTTTGATGGAGTTATACATATAGGGAGAATCTTGTCTTCTCGGTGCTATCTGGTACTGATTGTGGCGTGGCATCCTGCAGAGACTGGGAGCATCACAATGTCTTTCTGTTGCAGAATATGAAGACTAAAGTAGAATTCTGCAAAGCATGGGGGGCATGTGCACACTGCACTGATATTGTTAACAGTTTGTAAGGAGCAGAGATGGAAAGTTTTAGGCCAACTTTACGCATACAGAGTAGATGACTTTTATATAGCCTTAGTGTTGCCATGAGTGTGGCTTTTTGTCCTTTCCCACTAGCATCCCAGTTTTATTTGAAATTCGGAGCCCCCCCCCCCCCATTGGGGAAATGGGGTTCATTATCTGGCACCGCAAGTAGACTCTGAGCAGGAACTTCAGCAAATGGTAGGAGAATGCAAAACTAAAAGGAGTAAATGAGGGCAATCAAAAGACACTGAAAAGTGAGATGCAAGTGAAAATAGTGGAGCAGGTTAACGGCTAATCTGTGAAATGTTGAGGGAAAAGGAGCTCTGAATGGAGAGGTCAGAGTGAAAATTAGTTGTGCTTCAGCCAATTGGCACAAAGTGTCAGGAGTATTTTGAGGCACAAAAAACACAAACTCCAAACTTAAATCCAACACACCAGGAACAGCTTCACGAACCACAAGATGAATGACGCGGTGTTGAAGCGGTCAGCATGGTCTCCTCACAGCAAGAGGTTCTCCCGTTCTCTGCTGCAGCTCTTTCTGTGTGGAGTCTGCATGTCCTCCCTGCGGTTGATTGACATTAAAGACATGCGGGTAGGTGCAAGCATTAATGGGTGTGCCTTCTTTGAAGGTTGGGCATCGGGCTGGCAACTCGGCACCATAAAAATCCACTGCCAATCATGATGAGCGGACCAGAGTTCCGCTGTGGTGACCCCTAACTGGGAAAAGCCAAAAGACTAAGACCAAGTTGCCATGAGTGTGGCTTTTTGTCCTTTCCTACTAGCATCCCAGTTGTGTATTTGAAATTCTGAGCTTCCCAACCCCACCCACAAACGCACGTTTTGGAGAGTTCAGAAAATAAATTATGGGAATAAGAAATCTGAACTCCGAGAGCCCTGGCTGTAGGAACAGAAGTCTAATGCCTCTACAGTGTCAGGAGTGCTTAGAAAAAAAATTCCAGGGTGCAAACCTTGCCGTCATTATCACAGTACAGTCCCCTACCGGAAATGTCCATTTCTTTCTGTTCAAGGTAAAGCTTGACTTGTTTTCTTACAAGTTTTCAAAACTGTTCATCCCGGTGAACTCGCTGCACTATTACAAGTATTGTTGAAAATTCGTCAAGTTCAGCTTCTCACCCTCTCTTAGGCCTTACCCCTTGTCTGCTATTATGACTTCTGTCACCATATCTCCTTTGCAGATAAACACCAAGTGTCTCGTCTGCCTAGGACCCTCTTGTAATGCAGTATGTTTTTTCTGTGGAGAAATGGGGTTTATGATCTGGCACTGCAAGCAGACTGAGTAGGCACTTCAGCAAATGGTAGGAGAATGCAAAACTAAAAGGAGTAAATGAGGGCAATCAAAAGACACCGAAAAGTGAGATGCAAGTGAAAATAGTGGAGCAGGTTAACAGCTAATTTGTGAAATGTTGAGGGAAAGGGAGCTCTGACTGGAGAGGTCAGAGTGAAAATTAGTTGTGCTTCAGCCAACTGACACAAAGTGTCAGGAGTATTTTGAGTCACGAAAAACACAAACTCCAAACTTGAATCCAACACACCAGGGACAGCTTCACGAACCTCAAGATGAATGATTTAAAATGCTTTATTTGTAGCCAAACAGTCCACAAACTATGTTAAAATAGGTCATAAATCCACATAAAACGTAAGCACGTTCGTTCCAACCTTTTAGACAGTAACTGCAGTTTCACCTAATACTTTAATCAGGTCAGTTTCTCTCCTAATAGCAGCCCAGTTTTTATGCATGATGTTCCTCACCTGATTGCTCTTTACATGAAGTGTGGTTTCTTTCTATGTTTGCATAGTAGAATCCCATATGTAGAGCTGCTATCAAAGCTAGTATTTAAACTATTTTCTGTCCTAGCATTCACCTCTTCAGGGGGGTCAATTTTTCCCCTAAAATAGGATTAAAATAACCCATTCTGTTTATATTTCACTTCATTGCTTAATTCATTAGTAAGTTCTACTGGATAGCCTCCTACAGTAAACATGCTAGTTAATTTTTCACACTCATCCAAGAAAGCATCCCATTCTGTACACATTCTGGCAGCTCTCACAAACTGCCCTTTAACCACGGATCTTTTATGTGAAAATGGATGATGGCTTGAAAAATGAAGGATTGAATTGGAATAGGTTGCCTTTCGAAATATTTTTGATGATGGTTTTTTATTTAAAAAGTTTTTCTTAATCAGCACATCCAAATAAGCAATTTGATCATATTTCACCTCATGGGTAAATTTCAAAAAGGTAGTGGTGGTAATGAATTCTGTAAACTCCCCAGTTAGGTTACTTGGCCCTTTCAACAGAATAAAAATCTCGTCCAAAAATAGAACATATACTCTACAGTGGGAAAAATATAAGGATGGAAATAAACATTTTTCTCATTCGAGCATGACAATGTTTGCATAGAGGCCAACACAGACAGATCACATGGCAACCCCCTCAACTTGGCGATACAATTTTCTCGAATGTGATTAAATTATATTTCAATCTTAAGTCTAACAATTGTTCAAAAGTATTGGTTTCATCTCGAGTTAAACCCTTTGATGTTAATCACAAAATCAATCCATTTCTGTATTGTGAGGAATAACTGTGTATAAATTATTAACCTCAGTAGTAATAAACATATAATGTTCTTCGTCTCACATTGCTGCAGTCATAACCTGTGGGGTAGTCCGCTGTCCTCGGTCGGCCCGAATACCAAAGTGTTAGGCTGGCGTCGGTCATAGTCGCTCAGATCTGACGTCAGTACGCAGTGGTACTAAAGCGCATGACCGACGCCATATCCTCAGTCTTTCTTGCCGCATGGTCCGAAGCAGAAGCAGCGTTTGCAAGTGCCGTTCGGCGTCCTGAAATTTTCGTATTCTGAGGTTCAGACCGAAGACCGAATATTTTTGTCTTTTCTTGCCTCAGTTAAATCTGGATGTCAGAAAAAGTTAATAATTGTATTCCTTGGGGCCTGAGCACGACGTAGTCGGGTGTCGCTTTTGCGCTAGATTTAATAAGCGCACCATTAAACGTAGGTTAGATTGTGCTAGACTTGTTTTTGGTGTAATTACAACATGCCGTCGGATCCTCCGGCGCCCAAAAGATAAATCGTTAAAGTCTAAGCAGGATGAGTCGTCCGTTGCGGACGCCGGTTCTTTGGAAACTACGGTGG
This sequence comes from Protopterus annectens, assembly GCF_019279795.1. Lineage (NCBI taxonomy): Eukaryota > Metazoa > Chordata > Ceratodontiformes > Protopteridae > Protopterus > Protopterus annectens. Next base: position 679,265,865 of record NC_056743.1, on the reverse strand, counting down.
AATCTGTGGATCCAGCCGAGGTTTCAGCTGAGTCTCAGGGGGAGCCTTTAATATTACAGGAATTGGCCTCTCAGGAGTCAGGTCAGGCCGAGGGGCCTCTCAAGTTTCTGTAGTTCCTTCTTTACATAAGGTTGTTAGGCCTTCTACTTCTGTCACTAAAGCACCTTCTAAAGCTAGGCCTGGTCTTTCTGGCACAGGCGTCAGCCCTAGTTCTGCAGGCTCTGTTCCTAAGAAAACATATGCTGAAAATGGCAGAGGATTTGATAACTTTAATCAGACATTCTATGCCCCCTCCAGATAAGAGGCCTAGAGTGGAGACAGAGGTTTGGAGCATTCCTCAGATTACTCTGAGTCTTCAGCTGGGGACATTCAGGATTTTCCTCCCTATTCTGATTCGGATGCAGAGGACTCCTGTCCTTCTGCTTCTCCTCCAGAGGATTTTTCTTTTTCTGAAACCCTGCATTCCCTGAGGGAGCATTTTAAGTGGGAAGGTCAGGATTTCTCCGATTCTCGTAAGAGGCTTAGGGAATTTTTGTTTTACCACAGCATAGGCCCTTGGCCATTCCCTGTTTTGGATGTTGTTCAGGATGTTTTTTCTGAGGCTTCCCTTAATCCTGATTCTTTACCTCCCCCTGTCAAGCCAGACAGGTATTACAGAGTTCCAGAGGCTCATAAATATTTATATAAGAGTCCTAGAGCTGACCCAGAAACTATTAGCCAGGGACCTAAGGGTGTCAGGGCTTCTGTAGTAAGGAATCCAGTTCCTCTGGATAAAGATTCTAGGGCTTTGGATAGGTGGGGTACAAAAGTGTATACCTCCTCCACACTAGCTATGAGGGCTTTGAATTGCCAGTTTCATATGCTGAAGTACCAGAATTTTCTGTTAAGTCAGTTGAAATCTAAGGTAGATGCTTTAGCTGAGGGTATAGAGTGTAAGGAATTGCAGAATTTAGTTCATGACTCCGATCAGGTAGGTAAGCATTCCTTGCAGTGTGGCTTTGATGCTCATCAGGCTTCTTCCAGGGTGGCTGCCACTGGCTGCCACTGGTTCTGCATGCCTGGCTTAAGGATCAGAATTTGTCAGAGCATGTTAAAGCTCGAATTTTGGATGCTCCTCCAATCTGAAGTTCTTTTGGTTCTCCTGTGGAGTCAGTTTTGAAGAAAATGGAAGACAAAGCTAAGTCCATGCAGACAGTTAAGGAATTTTTACAGGTGCAGCCCCCTAAGTTTAGCAGAAATTGGCCTGCAAAAGGATGGGCTTATCCTTCTTCCGATTACCAGTCTAAGGGCAGATCTAGACGTGGTAGGGGCAGAGCTCATGCTCAGGGTTCTTTCAGACCTAGGGCGTGGAGTTCTCCTGCACAATCTTCTGGTGAGGCAGGGGTCAGCCTTTTTTTAAACAAACCCAATGACCTGTATCTCCAGCTGCCAGATTCCTCCTGTCTGGCAGCTCCTCTAGGAGGAAAGTTGGCACTTTTCAAGCAAAATTGGCTTTTGGTCACCCAGGACAAATGGGTGTTGGACATTATAGATCGAGGCTACAAGTTTTATTTTCACACCTTGCCCCCTTTCAAAGGCATGCGGACGCTCTTCAGCAAAAGCTGGAGGCTCACAAACAGATTTCTTTACTTTTAAAATGGAGGCTATTCAGGTGGTACCTCCGTCAGAAGTAGGCCTAGGATTTTATTCTCGCCTGTTCCTTGTGCCAAAGAAGGGGAACACTTGGAGGCCAATTCTGGATTTGTCTATTCTCAACACTTGCCTAGACATCCCAAAATTCAAGATGTTAACTTTACAGCAACTTCTGCCTCTGCTAGCAAGATCACTGGATGGTAACTCTGGATCCCAAAGAGGCTTATCTTCACATTCCTAACAGGCCCAGCTGCAGGAGGTTCCTGCGTTTACGGGCTGGTACTTTTCATTATCAGTTCTCTGCATTGCCCTTTGGCTTATCTACTGTGCCCAGGGTGTTCACAAAGGTCCTGGCTCCTGTGATAGCCTTCTTAAGACTAAGAAATACAAATTTATCCTTATCTGGACGATTGCCTGATTCTTGCTCAAGACAAAGTCGAGTTACTTCAGCATCTACAGTATGTAATGGCAGTGTTAAGGTGCCTAGGGTATTCTGTGAACGAAACAAAGTCCAGTCTAGTACCCTCTCAGGACATGTGCTTTCTGGGTGTGAGACTGAATACAGCCTCTCAGATGGCTTTTCTGACCCCGGACAAACAAAGAAATCTTCCCCTATACTTTCAGCATTTATCCCTACTGTCCAGGCTGACTGCAAGGACAGTCCTTCAAGGGGTTCATGGCATCTTGTATTCTGGTACTTCCCAATGCCAAACTACCATATGAGGAAGCTACAATGGTATCTCAAAAGTGTATGGACTCAACACTGCCATGATTTGGACACTGTCATTCAGATAATACCTTGCATCCAAAGGGAATATTTGTGGTGGGCTCAGGAATGTCACCTAAACAAGGGACTCTCTGTGACTCCGCCCAAGAGGCGTCAGATCTTAACGACAGATGCCTCGGACATGGCTTGGGGAGCACATTTCAATGGGAGATGGGTTCAAGACACGTGGCCTCCCAGACTACAGCATTTGCATATCAACATGAAGGAGATGTTAGCAGTCCAATTTGCTCTGATGGCTTTCAAGGATCTACTTCAACCGGGACAGGTGTTGATTCAAACAGACAGCACAACAGTCATGTGGTACATCAACAAGCAGGGGAACCCATTGGTACCGCTCTTTGCAGACAAGCTATGATTTTGTGGGAGACTGCTCTAAGTTTGCACCTCACTCTTCAAGCAAGGTTTCTACCAGGAGCACAGAACTCCTTAGCAGATGTTTTGAGCAGGCAAATGGTGGATCCCCACGAGTGGAAATTGGATCCTCATGTATTTCAACAGTTGACAGTGGCTTGGGGAACTCCAGACATGGATCTGTTCGCATCCCCACAAAATTTCCAACTGCCAAAATTTTGCTCAAAGATGTTTCACCCAAAAGCTTGGAAAGTGGATGCTCTATCTTTCAGTTGGAACAACCTTCACGTCTATGCCTTTCCTCCTTTGCCTCTCCTTCCCAAGGTGCTCTTGAAGGTCAGACAGGACAAGCCTTGCATGATCCTTATAGCTCCAGATTGGCCACGTCAGCACTGGTACCCTTTGCTGAGGAGTTTAGTTCGGGAGCCTCCTTGGCCTTTGCCAACAATTCCAAACCTTTTGTCTCAGGCAAGCAATCATTTCCTCAGTGTCAGGATACAGTCCCTGCATCTGACAGCCTGGCATATTCTGTTTTAGACCTCAAGTTTTAAATGTCATTTTGGAAGCCAGGCGGCCTAGTACAAGGAAAGTTTATGCTGATAAATGGAGGAGATTTTTTCTTTGGAGCACAGCAAAGAGCTTTGATGTTTCACGCCCTAATTTGAGTGTTACACTACAGTATTATTAGACAAGGGTTTGTCTTTCTCCTCCGTGAAAGTTCATGTTGCAGCCATTTCTGCTCACTATGACTGTGATCCACCATTATTTTCTCACCCTTTGTTTAAGCAATTTCTTAGAGGGCAAAAGACATAAGACCCGAGCTCCTACTCCTTCCTGGGATCTCAATTTTGTGTTGGAAAAGCTGACTTTACCTCCTTTTGAACCTGCAGCTACATCTGAGTTGAAGTTTTTGTCTTGGAAGACTGCTTTTTTGTTGGCCATTACGTCTGCTAGGAGGGTATCTGAATTACAGGCTCTAATGGCAGTTGAACCCTTCCTAATTTTTCATAAGGATAGGGTATCCTTTGCGTACTAACCCTTCTTTTATGCCTAAAGTTGTTTCTGATGTGGCCTTGAACCAATCTATTCATTTGCCTACTTTTTATGCTGATCCCCAAAATAAAGGGAAAAAATTTTGCACACTTTGGATATTCACAGGCAGTTACGTTATTATTTGAGCAGAACTAAAGGGTTCAGGCAGTCTCAACAGTTATTCATTTCTTTTGCCTTGGGTTCACAAGGAAAACCTATTTCAAAGCAAACTATTTCTAAGTGGATTAGCCATTGTATTGCTTTTTGTTATTCTCATCATGGAAAGGAGGTTCCGCTGGGATTAGACCTCATTCCACTAGGGCTACTGCCACTTCTACTGCTTTTTGAGGGGTAGCTACTAAGGATATTTTGGAGGCAGCTACTTGGAGTTCAGTGCACACTTTTACTAAACATTACCATCTCCTCTTTATTCCAAATCTAGGGCTGGTTTGCCACTGCAGTTTTACAGGGCATGTTAGCAGCTCCTAGTGCTTTTGATTTTGCCAACCTCCTTACCTTTGCTTTGGGATTCTACCCACAGGTTATGACTGCAGCAATGTGAGACGAAGAACATAGTACAGTTTTGTACCTACCATAAATGTAGATGTTCGGATCCACATCCCTCCTTCCCCTCTGTAGTTTAGGGTTGCTGTGTTGCTTTTGGGGTAATTATTTTTCTGTAATTGGTATTTGGGTATTTTCTATTTTTGGCTATGGCCTTTCTTTTAGGCCTTCTGACATCTGGGGCAAGAAAGACTGAGGATATGGCGTCGGTCATGCGCTTTAGTACCACTGCGTACTCAGATCTGACCGATACCATGACGCCAGCCTAACACTTTGGTATTCGGCCCGCCGAGGACAGCGGACTACCCACAGGTTATGACTGCAGCAATGTGGATCCTCGAACATCTACATTTATGGTAGATACAAAACTGTACTTTCTTCATCATATTCGACCATATCTAATGTTTTCAAAAAATCCCATGAGTCTAGACACACATTCATCCATAACAAACTTTTAGTTTCAGGTCTAATAATTTGGCTGTAGGACAAGTTATTGACCCTCTCGCATCGACTATAGGTCTCATAGGTGGTTGAGTAAGACTCTTATGAATTTTTAGCACTCCGAAAATAGATGGTATCTTGTGGTACATTACATTTAAATAGTTATATTCCTCCATAGAGACCAACCCATCAATCAAAAGGTCTTGTAAAACCCCTTTAATCCTAGCATATGCCATATTTACTTTATTCAGTGAATGAACCTCATAAGTTTTCGTTTGCACTTCAGGAAAAATATTCTAAAGAACTTGAGGAAAAAATAATTGATTGGCAAAAACAATTACACAAAACACTATTTAGAAAATATCTCCTTAGAATTAAGGTCAATATATCAATATTCAGAATGGACTCAAACACCATCAAAATTCCTAGCTAGACTAATTAACATAAAAAGTGGACCTCCTAGGATCAAAGAAATAAAATATGAAGGACAGGTGAAATATAAAGATCAAGATATAGTGGACGCCTTTGAAAATATAAGAAATTGTACAATATGCCCTTATCTACAGACAGATTTGAGGATTTTATACATATATAAACTTTCCACAAATTACAGATCATCAAAGGAAACTCTTAAAATCACCATTACATTTAAGAGATAAAAGCTGCAATAAACAAACTAAAATTAGGTAAATCCCCTGGGCCTGATGGATACACATCGGATTTTTATAAGTTATTCATGGAACCTATCTCCAAAGTGTTACGTTTTCAACTATATAATACAATATGGTATAACAGACAAATACTTAAATAACTCCAAGACTGTGTCGATTCCTAAACCGCATTCTGACCCAACAGATCCAGCAAATTATAGACCAATAGCCCTATAGCAAATAGACTTAAGAATTTACTCCCCTCTATTATTTCCCAACAACAAATGGGCTTTATGACAAACAGGCAAACAAGTGACAACACCCTCCTTTTAGATACCATTGTAAGGCTACTTAATAGGGATAAATGCCCCAGATATGCCCTTACAGTAGATGCAACTAAAGCTTTTGATGGAGTAAACTTACACTTTCTCTTTAATATACTGCCTTTATATGGTTTTCCTCAATAATTCATTAAAATGATCCGGGGTTCTGTATCAGAAAGTTAACTAACCCTATACTGTTATCCAATGGTACAAGACAAGTATGTCCTCTTTCGCCATACCTATTTAATCTTTATCTAGAACCCATCCTTCTGTTTATTTCACAAAAAAAGCTTTCATCATATTCCTAGAATCCACAATACAAATCTTATATACTCGGCCTTTGCTGATGACTTAAATATATACTTCCAACTCCCCACTACTGACCTCCCAAAAATACTTAGTTATTGATGAGTTCTCGGTAGTTTCAAATTATAATTTAAATTTAAACAAGTCACACACATTTCCCCTCAATCCTATAGGGCATAAAGAATTGTACTTTTCTATGAGTGAGATCAAAATAAGCTACCAGATAAAATATCTAGGAGTAATATTTACTTCAGACTTCAAAGATATTATAAACAATAACCTACTAACTACATGGACTAGTATTCAAAACGATATGGATAGATGGAAGAACATTAATATGTCTCTGCTGTCAAAAGCTAGTGTTGTCAAGATGAAGTTTCTACCAAGAATACTCTTTCAGTCAAATGCTACCTTTTCAAATATTCCTCAAAACTTCTTCCTTGCCATGGAAAAAGCTATATCAAGATTCTTATGGTATCCCAAATGTACCAGAATTAAATATGCAAAACTTGTACTCGCCAAAGATAAGGGTGGATTGGGGTTACCTGATTTTAAGCTTTACTATAGTATAATTACTGTATACAGACTAATACAAATAATAAACTATGACTCGTATATAAGGACACCCCAGTGGACCAAAATCTGGTATGAACAGTTGAAATCCCTTGGCTGTAATATCAAATCCTTACCATTCTTGAATTTAAACTAGGCTAGCATATACAGGAAGAATTTACACCCACTAATTAAAAACATGATTCTTACAACACAGAAACTATTTAAATCATTGCAATTAGCTGATGCTTTTGCCCTTATACAACCGTTACATCCGAATCCTGATTCACTAATAAATAATAAACCAGTAAATCTAACAAACTACCCCCTGATAAAAGACTACTCAATATGGGATATGTACCAATGGAAAGACTCTAACACGGGGCAAATGAGATTCAAACTCAAACTTCCAATGAAATATAGTATTATCCTTAACCAACTTCATCATCTTATAAATGCTAAATTCTCACAAATACACACTGACTTACAGAACATAGATTTAGTTAAATTGATACTTGAAAATCTTGATAAAGGAAAACAATTTCTAGGACTTATAAAATTGTAATGAGTGCAAAACATCAGAATTCTTTATTATTGTCAAACTATTGGCAAACGAAAAATCAATCACTGACTGAAGAAAATAAGAAACTAGCCATTGAAAATACAATCAAATTCATTCCTTTCAAGAAGCTGTTATATACACAAATTATGGTAAATAATCTATGTTATACCTTATCTAAATTAAATAAATTCAATCCTAACTTTTCACCTATATGTCCCCGTTGTCCGGATCAAACAGCTGATATTTTACATGTCATGTGGAACTGTACAACTTATGGTGTTCCTTGAGAGTAAGATTAGAGAAGATGGGATATGAAAAATCGACCCTTACTTGGGAGACATCTATATTGTACATTAAAATCAATCAACTCCCAAAAATATTAAAACATGTCTTTATTACGATGTGTGCCCTTATTAAATTCTTTATTACAAAGAATTGGAATGTCATGTCACCAATTACATGGGAAAATTTTAGCAATCTTGCTATCAAATATATCTCTTCTCATAAATTAATTTATTCAAAAACAAGAAACAAACGCTATTACCAAAAATATTGGGGGTTACTTGCTAGATATAATTCTTGACAAAATTTGCCTACAAATTGCCATGAAAAGCTAACCTTTAAATAAGAAATGAATGTAGGACAACCAGTCTTTCTTGCATCTTCTCCCTTTTCTTAGTATATGTGTAACTAGATATTTTCCCTAAACATACAAATAAACAGTTAAATTTCTATTTTTACTTTATATATAGACTATCCCCATTCTAACTATCCCTTATGAGACCAAATGAACATAAGAATTTGCATACTTTACTTGACGATGTAGTGACTTCTTGGGTATATATTGTGTGTATATGTATAATTTTCTCGGAACGAGATTGTTGTCTGTTTTATTTAGATAGGTATTTGTATTGTTTATTTGTGTTTTTGAGTTACCGTATTGTTGTTTGAAAAAAGAAAATTGAAATAGAGATTTTGGGGGGGGGGAATCAATTTTCGTTTGCAAAATTTCGCTCATTTTTTACTCTAATAATCATAGGTGTTCATTAAAACAAGCCCTCCCCCCCTTGTCGGGTTTCATTAATCTTATCCCAGGATTATTCAAAATTAATTTGAAATTAGATCTTTCCTCTTTGGGTAGATTATCACAATTCTTAGTATTGTTATTTTTACACATGTCCTTGAAATCTAATTCACACATTTGTTCAAATGTTTCAAGCGTGAAATGTAGGGGGGATTGTATGTGCTAGGAATATATAAAACTTTGTTATAAGAAGGGAGGTCATCCTGAAACAACAGTTGTCCATTTAATTTTCTTGGATGAGTGTGAAAAATTAACTAGTATGTTTACAGTAAGAGGCTATCCAGTAGAACTTACTAATGAATTAATTAATGAAGTGAAATATAAACATAGAACGGGTTATTTTAATCCTATTTAGGGGGGGGGGATTGACCCCCTGAAGAGGTGAATGCTAGGACAGAAAGTAGTACTATCTTTGACAGCAGCTCTACAAATGGGATTCTACTATGCAAACATAGAAAGAAACCACACTTCATGTAAAGAGCAAGCAGGTGAGGAACATCATGCATAAAAACTGGGCTGTTATTCGGAGAGAAACTGACCTGATTATCAGGTGAAAGTCCAGTTACTGTCTATAAAAAAGGTAACTTTAAAAACTGTTTCGAAAAATCACACAAAACAATTACAGGGAAGCATGTTGAGGTGTGGAGTTTGTATATGTTGTAAACATATTTTAGAAATTAATAAAATTACAGTAAACGTGCATTATATCCGTATTAATGTTAGATACAACTGTAATTCAACGGAAGTAGTTTATATTGTGATTTGCTCCTGCTGCCCATGTTTTTATGTGGGCAAAACAGAACAGATGTTTAAAGAGTTTCCGAGCACGAGCAGTATTCTGCTAAAAAAAGAAACTAATGCCCTTACTAGGCATATTGTACAACATACTGGTCACAAAAGTTTTTTATTGTGGCTACATTACAGTTAGATCAAGGGGGGAGCATGGCCGATTTTACTTGAGAAGTTAAAATTATAATGGCAGCTCAAACCAAACGCTCGCTTTTGGCCTGGATTAAATGGAGCAGAATCAAATCAAATGTTTATTGAAGTTAAAGGCTTTAAAAAGATGAAACTATTGATGTTAACTGGGTTTTATATATGCACTTTAAACTAATAAGGTACGATATAACATTGTGATTACTTTTGTAAACTTGTGCGGTAATAACATGGGGTATGTGTGTTTTTGTTTAAGACATTGAACGAACTGGGGAGTGGTGTAAATGATTGTTTTCTGTGGGTCAGTAATTGTATAAATGGCTTAATTGCTATTCTTAATGGTGTCCGATGAAGTTCCTAATAATTTTAGGTTGGAACGAAAGGGCTTATGTTTTATGGGATTTATTACCTAGTTTAACGTGTTTTGTGGACTGTCTGGCTACAAATAAAGCATTTTAAATCATTCATCTTGTGGTTCGTGAAGCTCTTCTTGGTGTGTTGGATAGGAGTATTTTGAGTGACAGAAAAATGCCAAAGAAGCTGAAAAGGTAAAGTGTATGAAAAGTAGAAGGAGATGAAGTGCCTGAGATGGTTGGTAGGGTACACACTTCGGGGCAAAGAAATAAGGACATCTCTGCAGTTGCAGCTACTCTGGCTTCTGCTAGTAAGATCAAGAACAACAGATTTACAGAGTTGAGTCATGTTCAGAAAGAAGGCTGTTTATTTAGTAAAGGAGGTCTGTAAGAGATAGGAAGAAGGAAAAATGAAGCAGAAATATCCAGGAAAGAGGTGGGTGGATTACATGATAGAAGACCTGCGGCAATTGGGCATGACTGTTGAAGGTAGGAACAGAGATCTAAATTGAGACTGGTGTTGACAGTTGACGTGACACCCTGACCCCCATGTAAAAAGGGGGGCTAGGGGGTTGATTAATTGGGGTCGCGGTGGGTTTCACTGATGTAACCAGAAGACACTTGTCACAAGACTGTGTAGAATGATCTCATAGCTGAGAGGCTCTGAAACTGTAATCCAAGTCTTCTGCTTCCAAGTTGTCGTTACCTACCAGAACATTTAACAAGAAGTCTTCCAAACACCACAGGCACAAGGAGGAGTCTGGACAAAAGGGCTAGCACAGAAAACCCCCCATTCTAAATAAGGGGAGTCCTTAACTGTTCCCAAAACTTTTGAGAAGCAGGCTACTCATTTCATACTTTGATTGTGGTTAAGCCTTCGCCTCCTGGATCTGGATGTTTACCTGTCTTACTGTTCTTCCTAGGTGGTCTGAACATGTTCTCTCTCCTCCTCCAGTATATCTCATTTCTGATGCACCATAGACTTTGCTCCCTCTGTATATTATCATACACTCCCCACCTCCAGCTAAAGATATGTTTGTCACCATTTTGCTAACATTGAGGACCCTCCATGATAATTTCTTGTAATTCATCTGGCTTTTGGTATGCACACATCCACAGAGCTTGCCTATTTTGGTTGTGCAGATCAGCTTGAGCTTGGCTGTTCTCAATAATGTCTTGCATTTGCATACCTAAGTAGCACATTGTTCTATGCGGCTATCAGATTACCATTCAAGACATACAGTATCACACTGACTTTACTTTCTCAAGAAGTAGTATAATATTGACAGCTGCCACTTGTGTCACAGATTCAATCTACTTACTCATTGCAGATGGAAGAGAAGATTGTTGGCCTGCTTCATATCCAAGCTAAAGCTCTTTGAAGTACTTAGGTGGCTGACAGTATTTGAAAAGGCATTTCCTGAAACAGGTTGTCTACCTACAGGGGTGTTGATTGTTCAGGGTTTTGATCTAGTTTTGAAAAACATAATTCCAGCACTGCGCCAGCAATTCTTTATTTAAAAAGCGATCTGGTACCTCCGCACTTCGCCTTCATGGATCACAATTGCTTCAAGTTTAAAGCAAATATATAGTTAGGGACCCCGTTGTGGAATTTAATGATCAACTTTTAGCTTTGTTAGAAAAGGAGAGAGTCTTGTTTTTTTTTTTTTTTTTAACATAGGGACGTGTGTAAACTGCACATTAAAAAGCCTATTATACCTATTTTATATGCTTTACCCAAAGTGCATAAATGTTTACAAAATCCTCCGGGTAGGCCTATTATTTCAGGGGTAGGCTCTTTCCTAAATAATAATATTTTTCTTGATTTCCATCTGAAGGAACATTTGAAGAAGGTTGCAGCACACATTTCTAATACACAGGACCTAATAAATGAAATGTCTGGAATTCAATGGCAAGATTTCTTGCCTCAGTTAAATCTGGATGTCAGAAAAGTTAATAATTGTATTCCTTGGGGCCTGAGCACGCGTGGTCGAGTGTCGCTTTTGCGCCAGATTTAATAAAGCGCACTATTAAACGTAGGTTAGATTGTGCTAGACTTGTTTTGGTAAGCGGTGTAATTACAACATGCCGCCGATCCTCCGGCGCCACCGCTTAAGCGAAAAGATAAATCGTTAAAGTCTAAGCAGGATGAGTCGTCCGCTCGCGGACGCCGGTTCTTTGGAAACTACGGTGGAATCTGTGGATCCAGCCGAGGTTTCAGCTGAGTCTCAGGGGGAGCCTTTAATATTACAGGAATTGGCCTCTCAGGAGTCAGGTCAGGCCGAGGGGGCCTCTCAAGTTTCTGTAGTTCCTTCTTTACATAAGGTTGTTAGGCCTTCTACTTCTGTCACTAAAGCACCTTCTAAAGCTAGGCCTGGTCTTTCTGGCACAGGCGTCAGCCCTAGTTCTGCAGGCTCTGTTCCTAAAAAACATATGCTGAAAATGGCAGAGGATTTGATAACTTTAATCAGAGGTTCTATGCCCCCTCCAGATAAGAGGCCTAGAGTGGAGACAGAGGGGGAGGGTTTGGAGCATTCCTCAGATTACTCTGAGTCTTCAGCTGAGGACATTCAGGATTTTCCTCCCTATTCTGATTCGGATGCAGAGGACTCCTGTCCTTCTGCTTCTCCTCCAGAGGATTTTTCTTTTTCTGAAACCCTGCATTCCCTGAGGGAGCATTTTAAGTGGGAAGGTCAGGATTTCTCGATTCGTAAGAGGCTTAGGGAATTTTTGTTTTTACCACAGCATAGGCCCTTGGCCATTCCCCCTGTTTTGGATGTTGTTCAGGATGTTTTTCTGAGGCTTCCTTAATCCTGATTCTTTACCTCCGGCCCCTGTCAAGCCAGACAGGTATTACAGAGTTCCAGTGGCTCATAAATATTTATATAAGAGTCCTAGAGCTGACCCAGAAACTATTAGCCAGGGACCTAAGGGTGTCAGGGCTTCTGTAGTAAGGAATCCAGTTCCTCTGGATAAAGATTCTAGGGCTTTGGATAGGTGGGGTACAAAAGTGTATACCTCCTCCACACTAGCTATGAGGGCTTTGAATTGCCAGTTTCATATGCTGAAGTACCAGAATTTTCTGTTAAGTCAGTTGAAATCTAAGGTAGATGCTTTAGCTGAGGGTATAGAGTGTAAGGAATTGCAGAATTTAGTTCATGACTCCGATCAGGTAGGTAAGCATTCCTTGCAGTGTGGCTTTGATGCTCATCAGGCTTCTTCCAGGGTGGCTGCCACTGGCTGCCACTGGTTCTGTTATTCGTAGGCATGCCTGGCTTAAGGATCAGAATTTGTCAGAGCATGTTAAAGCTCGAATTTTGGATGCTCCCCTCCAATCTGAAGTTCTTTTTGGTTCTCCTGTGGAGTCAGTTTTGAAGAAAATGGAAGACAAAGCTAAGTCCATGCAGACAGTTAAGGAATTTTTACAGGTGCAGCCCCTAAGTTTAGCAGAAATTGGCCTGCAAAAGGATGGGCTTATCCTTCTTCCGATTACCAGTCTAAGGGCAGATCTAGACATGGTAGGGGCAGAGCTCATGCTCAGGGTTCTTTCAGACCTAGGACGTGGAGTTCTCCTGCACAATCTTCTGGTGAGGGCAGGGGTCAGCCTTTTCGTAAACAAACCCAATGACCTGTATCTCCAGCTGCCAGATTCCTCCTGTCTGGCAGCTCCTCTAGGAGGAAAGTTGGCACTTTTCAAGCAAAATTGGCTTTTGGTCACCCAGGACAAATGGGTGTTGGACATTATAGATCGAGGCTACAAGTTTTATTTTCACACCTTGCCTCCTTTCAAAGGCATGCCGGACGTACCTCTTCAGCAAAAGCTGGAGGCTCACAAACAGATTTCTTTACTTTTAAAAATGGAGGCTATTCAGGTGGTACCTCCGTCAGAAGTAGGCCTAGGATTTTATTCTCGCCTGTTCCTTGTGCCAAAGAAGGGGAACACTTGGAGGCCAATTCTGGATTTGTCTATTCTCAACACTTACCTAGACATCCCAAAATTCAAGATGTTAACTTTACAGCAACTTCTGCCTCTGCTAGGCAAAGATCACTGGATGGTAACTCTGGATCTCAAAGAGGCTTATCTTCACATTCCTATCAGGCCCAGCTGCAGGAGGTTCCTGCGTTTTAGGCTGGTACTTTTCATTATCAGTTCTCTGCATTGCCCTTTGGCTTATCTACTGTGCCCAGGGTGTTCACAAAGGTCCTGGCTCCTGTGATAGCCTTCTTAAGACTAAGAGAAATACAAATTTATCCTTATCTGGACGATTGCCTGATTCTTGCTCAAGACAAAGTCGAGTTACTTCAGCATCTACAGTATGTAATGGCAGTGTTAAGGTGCCTAGGGTATTCTGTGAACGAAACAAAGTCCAGTCTAGTACCCTCTCAGGACATGTGCTTTCTGGGTGTGAGACTGAATACAGCCTCTCAGATGGCTTTTCTGACCCCGGACAAACAAAGAAATCTTCCCCTATACTTTCAGCATTTATCCCTACTGTCCAGGCTGACTGCAAGGACAGTCCTTCAAGCCTTGGGGTTCATGGCATCTTGTATTCTGGTACTTCCCAATGCCAAACTACCATATGAGGAAGCTACAATGGTATCTCAAAAGTGTATGGACTCAACACTGCCATGATTTGGACACTGTCATTCAGATAATACCTTGCATCCAAAGGGAATTTTTGTGGTGGGCTCAGGAATGTCACCTAAACAAGGGACTCTCTGTGACCCGCCCAGAGGCGAGTCAGATCTTAACGACAGATGCCTCGGACATGGCTTGGGGAGCACATTTCAATGGGAGATGGGTTCAAGACACGTGGCCTCCCAGACTACAGCATTTGCATATCAACATGAAGGAGATGTTAGCAGTCCAGTTTGCTCTGATGGCTTTCAAGGATCTACTTCAACCGGGACAGGTGTTGATTCAAACAGACAGCACAACAGTCATGTGGTACATCAACAAGCAGGGGGGAACCCATTCGTACCCTCTTTGCAGACAAGCTATGATTTTGTGGGAGACTGCTCTAAGTTTGCACCTCACTCTTCAAGCAAGGTTTCTACCAGGAGCACAGAACTCCTTAGCAGATGTTTTGAGCAGGCAAATGGTGGATCCCCACGAGTGGAAATTGGATCCTCATGTATTTCAACAGTTGACAGTGGCTTGGGGAACTCCAGACATGGATCTGTTCGCATCCCCACAAAATTTCCAACTGCCAAAATTTTGCTCAAAGATGTTTCACCCAAAAGCTTGGAAAGTGGATGCTCTATCTTTCAGTTGGAACAACCTTCACGTCTATGCCTTTCCTCCTTTGCCTCTCCTTCCCAAGGTGCTCTTGAAGGTCAGACAGGACAAGCCTTGCATGATCCTTATAGCTCCAGATTGGCCACGTCAGCACTGGTACCCTTTGCTGAGGAGTTTAGTTCGGGAGCCTCCTTGGCCTTTGCCAACAATTCCAAACCTTTTGTCTCAGGCAAGCAATCATTTCCTCAGTGTCAGGATACAGTCCCTGCATCTGACAGCCTGGCATATTCTGTTTTAGACCCTGGGGGGTCGCAGCTTCCTCAAGTTTTAAATGTCATTTTGGAAGCCAGGCGGCCTAGTACAAGGAAAGTTTATGCTGATAAATGGAGGAGATTTTTTCTTTGGAGCACAGCAAAGAGCTTTGATGTTTCACGCCCTAATTTGAGTGTTACACTACAGTACCTTACGGAATTATTAGACAAGGGTTTGTCTTTCTCCTCCGTGAAAGTTCATGTTGCAGCCATTTCTGCTCACTATGACTGTGATCCACCATTATTTTCTCACCCTTTGTTTAAGCAATTTCTTAGAGGGCAAAGAACATAAGACCCCCGTAGAGCTCCTACTCCTTCCTGGGATCTCAATTTTGTGTTGGAAAAGCTGACTTTACCTCCTTTTGAACCTGCAGCTACATCTGAGTTGAAGTTTTGTCTTGGAAGACTGCTTTTGTTGGCCATTCGTCTGCTAGGAGGGTATCTGAATTACAGGCTCTAATGGCAGTTGAACCCTTCCTAATTTTTCATAAGGATAGGGTATCCTTTTGCACTAACCCTTCTTTTATGCCTAAAGTTGTTTCTGATGTGGCCTTGAACCAATCTATTCATTTGCCTACTTTTTATGCTGATCCCCAAAATAAAGGGAAAAAATTTTGCACACTTTGGATATTCACAGGCAGTTACGTTATTATTTGAGCAGAACTAAAGGGTTCAGGCAGTCTCAACAGTTATTCATTTCTTTTGCCTTGGGTTCACAAGGAAAACCTGTTTCAAAGCAAACTATTTCTAAGTGGATTAGCCATTGTATTGCTTTTGTTATTCTCATCATGGAAAGGAGGTTCCGGCTGGGATTAGACCTCATTCCACTAGGGCTACTGCCACTTCTACTGCTTTTTGAGGGAGTAGCTACTAAGGATATTTTGGAGGCAGCTACTTGGAGTTCAGTGCACACTTTTACTAAACATTACCATCTCCCTCTTTATTCCAAATCTAGGGCTGGTTTGCCACTGCAGTTTTACAGGGCATGTTAGCAGCTCCTAGTGCTTTTGATTTGCCAACCTCCCTTTACCTTTGCTTTGGGATTCTACCCACAGGTTATGACTGCAGCAATGTGAGACGAAGAACATAGTACAGTTTTGTACCTACCATAAATGTAGATGTTCGAGATCCACATTGCTGCAGTCCAATTTACCTCCCTCCTTCCCCTCTGTAGTTTAGGGTTGCTGTGTTGCTTTTGGGGTAATTATTTTTTCTGTAATTGGTATTTGGGTATTTTCTATTTTTGGCTATGGCCTTTCTTTTTTAGGCCTTCTGACATCTGGGGCAAGAAAGACTGAGGATATGGCGTCGGTCATGCGCTTTAGTACCACTGCGTACTGACGTCAGATCTGAGCGACTATGACCGACGCCAGCCTAACACTTTGGTATTCGGGCCGACCGAGGACAGCGGACTACCCCACAGGTTATGACTGCAGCAATGTGGATCCTCGAACATCTACATTTATGGTAGATACAAAACTGTACTTTCTTCATCATATTTGACCATATCTAATCTTTTCAAAAAATCCCATGAGTCTAGACACACATTCATCCATAACAAACTTTTTTAGTTTCAGGTCTAATAATTTGGCTGTAGGACAAGTTATTGACCCTCTCGCATCGACTATAGGTCTCATAGGTGGTTGAGTAACACTCTTATGAATTTTTAGCACTCCGAAAATAGATGGTATCTTGGGGTACATTACATTTAAATAGCTATATTCCTCCATAGAGACCAACCCATCAATCAAAAGGTCTTGTAAAAACCCTTTAATCCTAGCATATGCCATATTTACTTTATTCAATGAACGAACCTCATAAGTTTTCGTTTGCACTTCAGGAAAAATATTCTAAAGAACTTGAGGAAAAAATAGATTGGCAAAAACAATTACACAAAACACTATTTAGAAAATATCTCCTTCTTAGAATTAAGGTCAATATATCAATATTCAGAATGGACTCAAACACCATCAAAATTCCTAGTTAGACTAATTAACATAAAAAGTGGACCTCCTAGGATCAAAGAAATAAAATATGAAGGCCAGGTGAAATATAAAGATCAAGATATAGTGGACGCTTTTGAAGATATAAGAAATTGTACAATATACCCTTATCTACAGACGGGATTTTATACATAATATAAACTTTCCACAAATTACAGAAGATCAAAGGAAACTCTTAAAATCACCATTACATTTAAGAGATAAAAGCTGCAATAAACAAACTAAAATTAGGTAAATCCCCTGGGCCTGATGGATACACATCGGATTTTTATAAGTTATTCATGGAACCTATCTCCAAAGTGTAAGTTTTCAACTATATAATACAATATGGTATAACAGACAAATACTTAAATAACTCCAAGACGGTGTTGATTCCTAAACCGCATTCTGACCCAACAGATCCAGCAAATTATAGACCAATAGCCCTATAGCAAATAGACTTAAGAATATACTCCCCTCTATTATTTCCCAACAACAAATGGGCTTTATGACAAACAGGCAAACAAGTGACAACACCCACCTTTTAGATACCATTGTAAGACTACTTAATAGGGATAAATGCCCCAGATATGCCCTTAGAGTAGATGTAACTAAAGCTTTTGATAGAGTAAACTTACACTTTCTCTTTAATATACTGCCTTTATATGGTTTTCCTCAATAATTCATTAAAATGATCCGGGTTCTGTATCAGAAAGCTTCTACCACTATACAGGTAAATAAACTTATAACTAACCCTATACTGTTATCCAATGGTACAAGACAAGGATGTCCTCTTTCGCCATACCTATTTAATCTTTATCTAGAACCCGTCCTTCTGTTTATTTCACAAAAAAAACTTTCATCATATTCCTAGAATCCACAGTACAAATCTTATATACTCGGCCTTTGCTGATGACTTAAATATATACTTCCAACTCCCCACTACTGACCTCCCAAAAATACTTGGTTATTGATGAGTTCTCTGTAGTTTCAAATTATAATTTAAATTTAAACAAGTCACACACATTTCCCCTCAATCCTATAGGGCATAAAGAATTGTACTTTTCTATGAGTGAGATCAAAATAAGCTACCAGATAAAATATCTAGGAGTAATATTTACTTCAGACTTCAAAGATATTATAAACAATAACCTACTAACTACATGGACTAGTATTCAAAACGATATGGATAGATGGAAGAACATTAATATGTCTCTACTGTCAAAAGCTAGTGTTGTCAAGATGAATTTTCTACCAAGCATACTCTTTCAGTTAAATGCTACCTTTTCAAATATTCCTCAAAACTTCTTCCTTGCCATGGAAAAAGCTATATCAAGATTCTTATGGTATCCCAAATGTACCAGAATTAAATATGCAAAACTTGTACTCGCCAAAGATAAGGGGGGATTGGGGTTACCTGATTTTAAGCTTTACTATAGTATAATTACTGCATACAGACTAATACAAATAATAAACTATGACTCGTATATAAGGACACCCCAGTGGACCAAAATCTGGTATGAACAGTTGAAATCCCTTGGCTGTAATATCAAATCCTTACCATTCTTGAATTTAAACTAGGCTAGCATATACAGGAAGAATTTACACCCGCTAATTAAAAACATGATTCTTACAACACAGAAACTATTTAAATCATTGCAATTAGCTGATGCTTTTCCCTTATACAACCATTACATCCGAATCCTGATTTACTAATAAATAATAAACCAATAAATCTAACAAACTACCCCCTGATAAAAGACTACTCAATATGGGATATATACCAATGGAAAGACTCTAACACGGGGCAAATGAGATTCATACTCAAACTTCCAATGAAATATAGTATTATCCTTAACCAACTTCATCATCTTATAAATGCTAAATTCTCACAAATACACACTGACTTACAGAACCTAGATTTAGTTAAATTAATACTTGAAAATCTTGCGATAAAAGGGAAAACAATTTCTAGGACTTATAAAATTGTAATGAGTGCAAAACATCAGAATTCTTTATTATTTTCAAACTATTGGCAAGCGAAAAATCAATCACTGACTGAAGAAAATAAGAAACTAGCCATTGAAAATACAATCAAATTCATTCCTTTCAAGAAGCTGTTATATACACAAATTATGGTAAATAATCTATATTATACCTTATCTAAATTAAATAAATTCAATCCTAACTTTTCACCTATATGTCCCCATTGTCCGGATTATTTTAAATGTCATGTGGAACTGTACAACTTATGGTGTTCCTTGAGAGTAAGATTAGAGAGGATGGGATATGAAAAATCGACCCTTACTTGGGAGACAGCTATATTGTACATTAATATCAATCAACTCCCAAAAATATTAAAACAGGTCTCTATTACGATGTGTGCCCTTATTAAATTCTTTATTACAAAGAATTGGAATGTCATGTCACCAATTACATGGGAAAATTTTAGCAATCTTGCTATCAAATATATCTCTTCTCATAAATTAATTTATTCAAAAACAAAAAACAAACGCTATTACCAAAAATATTGGGGTTACTTGCTAGATATAATTCTTGACAAAATTTGCCTACAAATTGTCATGAAAAGCTAACCTTTAAATAAGAAATGAATGTAGTATAACCAGTCTTTCTTGCATCTTCTCCCTTTTTTTAGTATATGTGTAATTAGATATTTTCCCTAAACATACAAATAAACAGTTAAATTTCTATTTTTTACTTTATATATAGACTATCCCCAGTCTAACTATCCCTTACGAGACCAAATGAACATAAGAATGTGCATACTTTACTTGACGATGTAGTGACTTCTTGTGTATATATTGTGTGTGTGTGTGTGTGTGTGTGTGTGTGTGTGTGTGTGTGTGTGTGTGTGTATGTGTATATATATATATATATATGTGTGTGTGTATATATATATATATATATATATATATGTATAATTTTCTCAGAACGAGATTGTTGTCTGTTTTATTTAGATAGGTATTTGTAATGTTTATTTGTGTTTTTGAGTTACCGTATTGTTGTTGTTTGAAGAAAGAAAATTGAAATAGAGATTTTGGGGGGGGGAATCAATTTTCGTTTGCAAAATTTCGCTCATTTTTACTCGAATAATCATAGGTGTTCATTAAAACAAGCCCTCCCCCCTTGTCGGGTTTCATTAATCTTATCCCAGGATTATTCAGAATTAATTTGAAATTAGATCTTTCCTCTTTGGGTAGATTATCACAATTCTTAGTATTGTTATTTTTACACATGTCCTTGAAATCTAATTCACACATTTGTTCAAATGTTTCAGGCGTGAAATGTAGGGGGGATTGTATGTGCTAGGAATATATAAAACTTTGTTATAAGAAGGGAGGTCATCCTGAAACAATAGTTGTCCATTTAATTTTCTTGGATGAGTGTGAAAAATTAACTAGTATGTTTACAGTAAGAGGCTATCCAGTAGAACTTACTAATGAATTAATTAATGAAGTGAAATCTAAACATAGAACGGGTTATTTTAATCCTATTTTGGGGGGGGGGGATTGACCCCCTGAAGAGGTTAATGCTAGGACAGAAAGTAGTACTAGCTTTGACAGCAGCTCTACAAATGGGATTCTACTATGCAAACATAGAAAGAAACCACACTTCATGTAAAGAGCAAGCAGGTGAGGAACATCATGCATAAAAACTGGGCTGTTATTAGAAGAGACACTGACCTGATTATCAGGTGAAAGTCCAGTTACTGTCTATAAAAAAGGTAACTTTAAAAACTGTTTCGAAAAATCACACAAAACAATTACAGGGAAGCATGTTGAGGTGTGGAGTTTGTATATGTTGTAAACATATTTTAGAAATTAATAAAATTACAGTAAACGTGTATTATATCTGTATTAATGGTAGATACAACTGTAATTCAACGGAAGTAGTTTATATTGCGATTTGCTCCTGCTGCCCATGTTTTTATGTGGGCAAAACAGAACAGATGTTTAAAGAGTTTCTGAGCACGAGCAGTATTCTGCTAAAAAAAGAAACTAATGCCCTTACTAGGCATATTGTACAACATACTGGTCACAAAAGTTTTTTATTTGTGGCTACATTACAGTTAGATCAAGGGGGGAGCATGGCCGATTTTACTTGAAGTTAAAATTATAATGGCAGCTCAAACCAAACGCTCGCTTTTGGCCTGGATTAAATGGAGCAGAATCAAATCAAATGTTTATTGAAGTTGAAGGCTTTAAAAAGATGAAACTATTGATATTAACTGGGTTTTATATATGCACTTTAAACTAATAAGGTACGATATAACATTGTGATTACTTTTTAAACTTCTGCGGTAATAACATGGGGTTTGTGTGTTTTTGTTTAAGACATTGAACGAACTGGGGAGTGGTGTAAATGATTGTTTTCTGTTGGTCAGTAATTGTATAAATGGCTTAATTGCTATTCTTAATGGTGTCCGATGATGTTCCTAATAATTTTAGGTTGGAACGAAAGGGCTTATGTTTTATGGGATTTATTACCTAGTTTAACATGTTTTGTGGACTGTCTGGCTACAAATAAAGCATTTTAAATCATTCATCTTGTGGTTCGTGAAGCTCTTCTTGGTGTGTTGGATAGGAGTATTTTGAGTGACAGAAGAATGCCAAAGAAGCTGAAAAGGTAAAGTGTATGAAAAATAGTGCGCCCAGTGCTTCTGTATGCCAGAGAAATCCAGGCATTTGAAGGCAGAGCAGCTGAGGAAGCTTGAGGTGAAGGAGATGAAGTGCCTGAGATGGTTAGTAGGGTACACACTTCGGGGCAAAGAAATAAGGGCATCTCTGCAGATGTCCTTCAAGGATGCATCTGCAGTCATAACATATGGGTTGTTCTGCCTCAGGCAGCCCTTCGGTCGGCCGGATTCCATAGTCTGGGTCTGGCCTCGGCTGATGTCGCACTTTCCCCGACGTCAGAGCTTCTGGGGTATAAAGGCATCAGCCGACACCATTTTCCTCAGTCTTTCTTGCCGCACGGTGCCCGAAGCAGAAGCTGTTGGCAAGTGCCGGTCGGTCAGATCCAGAAATTTCAGCTACCGAAGACTTTGAAAAAAGCTAAGTACCCCGTTGGGGACTCTTTCTTGCCTCAGCCGATGTCAGACAAAGTAAATAATTGTTTAACTTGTGGGAAACAAATACCTCATAAGGATTTCCATTCTTACTGCCTTCCTTGCTTAGGCCCAGACCACGACGTATCAGCTTGTTTAGCCTGTGCCTCCTTCAACCGACGGACTCTTAGACGGCGGTTGGAGTTTGCAGAAGAATTTTTCGGATCCGCTTTTGCATATAAAATGCCGTCGGAGACTCGACTACGCATTTGGCCAAAAAACGCAGGGAAAAGGACCGACACTCGCGGCCCGCGGTTTCGGCTGAAACCACGCTAGGCCTACCGCAAGTGTCTCTGTTTCGGCTGAAACCGAGCCCTCGGTTCTTACTACAACAGAAACCATACCTCTGACAACCAAGGCCAGAGAGGCCCCGGCTGAGTCGGCTTCAGAAATCCCTACCGAAGCTAGCGCTCAAGATTTGTCCGACACCATTCCATTGGACATTTCTACTCCTGCACGTGGGGCAGCTAGGCCCCCAGCTTCTATGTCTATTAAGGCCTTCTCCAGGGCTAAAGCTGCCAAACTTTCAAAAGCTTTTACCTGCCAAATCTACTTCTCAGAGGCCTTCCTCAAGTTCTCAGATTCTCAGTCTTGCTGAGGACCTTATATCCTTGATTAGGGGTTCCCATCCTCACCCAGACAGGGCCTCCCAACCTCCACCAGACAAAAGGCCTAGGACTGAACCCTCTGAGCCTGTCTCCTCTGATTACTCCACGGATGGATCTGATTTGTCAGACCATCAGGAAGGGGCCTATTCTCCTTATGAGGATTCAGATGCTGAAGATTCTATCCCTTCAGGCGGCCTCCCCTCCTGAAGAATTTTCCTTTGGGGAGACCTTGCACTCTGAGGGAACACTTTCAATGGCAGGGTCAGGATTTTTCTGATTCTAGAAAAAGACTAAGGACTTTTTTACATTTGCCCCAGCATAGGCCCTTAGCCATACCACCAGTGTTAACTGTAATTGATGATGTGTATAATGATGTTAGTTCTGCACCTGATTCTCTTCCTCCGGCCTCTGCAAAACCTGACAGATATTACAGGGTCACGGATTCTCACTTCCACCTGTATAAAGCCCATGCTGCAGATCCAGAAACTATTTCACAGGGCCCAAAAGGTGTTGCAGCTGCCACTGCCAAAAATCCCTTACCCTCTGAAAGAGAGTCTAGAGCATTAGAGAGATGGGGTAAAAAGGTTTATACTTCTGCTACTCTTTCTGCCAAGGCATTAAACTGTCAATTCCATATGATACAGTACCAAGAATATTTGTTAGATCAGCTGAATAGGAAGCTTTCTTCTCCTGAACCTTTAGACCGTAAATCCCTTCAGGATTTGGTACACAACTCTCAGCAGGTCAGTAATCATTTTTGAAATGTGGCTATGATGCACTGGAGGCTTCATTTAGATCAGCTATGACTGGGGCAGTAATTCGTAGGCATGCCTGGCTAAAAGAGCAATCCCTGCCAGACCATGTCAAGGCTAAGCTCCTAGATGCTCCAATGGAGAAACAAAGTTTATTTGGCTCCCCTGCACAGGAGATTCTAAAGAAAGTGGAAGAAAAAGCAAAATCTGTGCAAACAGTAAAGGAATTTCTACAGGTCCAACCTCCGAGGTTCAGAAGAAACTGGCCTTCCAAGAATTGGTCCTTTCCAGACACCTCCAGAGCACAGAGGGGCAGGAATAAACACCCTCGAGGCAGGGGTCAATCAAAGGGTGCCTATAGGGGCCGTCAGTGGCAGCCTGCCAACCAGAGGAGTAGTGCCACAGCTGCAACTACAACCACTAGCACAGGACAGACACAATGACTTGACTCTGATTCCGCCTACCAGGGAACAACTGGAAGCTCCCTTGGGCGGAAAGCTGGCTTTATTCTCAAAAAACTGGCATGGCATTGCATTACAAAGGACACATGGACATTGCAAACAATAGACAAAGGATACAGGTTTCACTTCCACAAGGAGCGGAATGCCAAACCTACCACCAAATCGGAAGCCAGAGGCTTTAAGACAAATCAAAAATTTACTTCAGATGAAAGCGATAGAAAGGGTACCATCTATGGAACAAGGCCAAGGATTTTACTCCAGACTATTCCTTGTACCAAGAAAAGAAAACCAATGGAGGCCTATTCTCGACTTGTCCGCACTGAACATGTATCTTATTGTACCAAAATTCAAAATGCTGACTCTACAGCAACTTCTTCCCATGTTGGGCAAGGAGTCTTGGCTGGAGACTCTAGATCTCAAGGATGCATACCTGCACGTCCCTATCCGACCAGATTGCAGAAGACACCTCACATTTCTTGCAGGATCAGAGCATTATCAATTCTCAGCATTACCCTTTGGCTTATCTACTGCGCCTAGAGTATTCACGAAATGCCTGGCATCAGTAATTGCACATTGCAGACTTCAGGGAATTCAAATCTACCCATACCTGGACGACTGCCTAATACAAGCAGACAACAAGACAAAATTGATAAAGGATTTGGACTATGTCATACACCTGCTACAGGCCTTGGGATACACAGTCAACATCCAAAAGTCAAGACTAGTGCCATCCCAAAGGATAACCTTTTTGGGTGCGGATCTGGACACAATAACTCAAATGGCTTTTCTCACAGAAGAACAACAAAAACAACTTCCAGATTACTTCATGACTTTGACCAGACAAACTCAGCTTACTGCAAGGAAAGTCCTGCAGGCCCTGGGTTTCATGGCATCCTGCATAATCTTGATCCCACATGCCAGGCTGCATATGAGGAAATTACAATGGTACCTATGGAATGTATGGTCTCAACACAGACACAGTCTAAAAGCCATGATGCCAATCATTCCATGCCTTCAAAAGGAATTCCGGTGGTGGGCTCAGGCCTGCCAGTCCAACAGAGGGTTGTCTTTCAAGAAACCAAAACCAAGGCAAACCATCACCACGGACGCCTCAGACCTAGGATGGGGAGCACACATGGAGGACAAATGTATCCAAGGCCTATGGCCTCAAGGACAGCTAAACTTGCACATAAGCCAAAAGGAGATGCTGGCAGTGAAGCATGCAATCGAGGCATTCAAACCATTCCTCCAGCAAGGACATCTGCTAAGGACAGACAACACCACGGTCATGTGGTACACAAACAAGCAGGGAGGCACGCATTCCTACCCTCTATGCCGGATGGCAATGGATCTGTGGAACCTAGGCCTGAATCTCAATATCCAGCTGCAGGCCATATTTGTACCAGGAAAAGAATTCACTAGCAGACAGCTTAAGCAGGACTACCACGGATGCTCACGAATGGATGCTGCATCCAGACATCTTCAAACTCGTAACAAAGAAATGGGGATTGTCAGAGATAGATCTGTTCGCCTCCCCTCTCAACCACCAACTGAAGAAATTCTGCTCAAGGACATACCACCCACAAGCCTGGAGGGTGGACTCTCTCTCTTTCAGCTGGAATGCCCTAATAGTGTATGCATTCCCACCTCTCCCATTGATGTACAAAGTTCTACTGAAGATCAGGGAGGAACAGCCAAAGGTGATACTAATAGCTCCGGACTGGCCAAGACAACACTGGTATCCGCTACTGAAAAGCATGTCTCAGGCGAACTCATGGCCTCTACCCTATGGCCTCTTCTAACGCAGAACAATTTCAAGACCCTGCATCCAAACTTGAAAACTCTGCAACTAACTGCCTGGAAAATTGCTTAAAACCAAACCAAACTGTCTTGGTCAAGGACATTATCCTGGAGGCTCGCAGACCCTCCACAAGGAAGACATACTCAGCTAAATGGAAGAGATTCCTCATTTGGAGCACATCAAAGGGCACAGATGTCACAGTGGCAAACCTAGCACACATCCTAGAATACTTAGCAGAATTGTTCCACAATGGCCTGTCTTACTCTTCCATTAAGATTCATGCTTCAGCAATTTCAGCAGAATACAATATGGATCCTCCTATCTTCTCTCGCCCTCTTCTCAGACAAATTTTTGAGAGGGATCAAAAATGTTAAACCTCCAAGGAGACCCCCTCTACCTGCATGGGATCTCAATTTTGTGCTGGAAAAATTGACACTACCTCCTTTTGAACCAGCAGCATCAGCAGACTTACAGTTTTTATCTTGGAAAACTGCTTTCCTTCTGGCAATCACTTCAGCAAGAAGAGTATCCGAGCTACAGGCATTAATGGCAGTGCAGCCTTTCCTTATCTTTCACCAGGATAGAGTGTCTCTGAGAACCAATCCTACTTTCATGCCAAAGGTGGTATCCAGGGTATCCTTGAACCAAGCCATTCATTTGCCTACGTTCTTCCCTAACGCACAGAACAAAGGAGAAAAACTCTTGCACACCTTGGATATACACAGACAAACTACACTACTATCTGGACAGAACTAAAACCAGCAGAAAAACTGACCAACTTTTGGTAGCCTATGCAACTGGGGTGCAAGGAAAAGCAATTTCCAAGCAGACAATTTCAAAATGGATAGGAAATTGCATTCGCTTTTGCTACTCTTCATGGAAAGACAGCTCCTGAAAATATCAGGCCTCATTCCACAAGGGCCACAGCCACCACTACAGCTTTCCTACGAGGGATGGCTACCAAGGACATTTTAGAAGCTGCTACTTGGAGCTCCGTGCATACATTTGCCAAGCATTATAATCTACCTTTATACTCCAGATCCCGAGCAGGCTTTGCAACTGCAGTTTTACAGGGGTTCTTAACTACACCATCCTTATCTTAGTACCTCCTCCCCCAGTTTGGCTATGGTATTCTACCCATATGTTATGACTGCAGATACATCCTTGAAGGACATAGTACAGTTTTGTACCTACCATAAATGTAGATGTCCGATAGGTATGCATCTGCAGTCAGGATTACCCACCCTCCTTCCCCTCTGTGGTATTCCTAGGGTGCTTACCCCTCTTTCAGCTATCTGGGGGAATCTATTATGGTGTATTTGTTTGTTTGTATATATGCATATATCTATATATATATATATATATATATATATATATATATATATATATATATATATATTTTTTTTTTTTTGCTACTGTTTGGAACATTCTATATTTATCCAAATTTAGCCTTCCTAGAGGGCACCTGGCATCTGGGGCAAGAAACACTGAGGAAAATGGTGTCAGCTGATGCCTTTATACCCCAGAAGCTCTGACGTCGGGGAAAGTGCGACATCAGCCGAGGCCAGACCCAGACTTTGGAATCCGGCCGACCGAAGGGCTGCCTGAGGCAGGACAACCCATATGTTATGACTGCAGATGCATACCTATCGGACATCTACATTTATGGTAGGTACAAAACTGTACTTTGCAGCTACTCTGGCTTCTGCTAGTAAGATCAAGAACAACAGATTTACAGAGTTGAGTCATGTTCAGAAAGACAGAAGGCTGTTTATTTAGTAAAGGAGGTCTGTAAGAGATAGGAAGAAGGAAAAATGAAGCAGAAATATCCAGGAAAGAGGTGGGTGGATTACATGATAGAAGACCTGCGGCAATTGGGCATGACTGTCGAAGGTAGGAACAGAGATCTAAATTGAGACTGGTGTTGACAGTTGACGTAACACCCTGACCCCCATGTAAAAAGGGGGGCTAGGGTGTTGATTAATCGGGGTCGTGGTGGGGTTCACTGATGTAACCAGAAGACACTTGTCACAAGACTGTGTAGAATTATCTCATAGCTGAGAGGCTCTGAAACTGTAATCCAAGTCTTCTGCTTCCAAGTTGTCGTTACCTACCACAACTTTTAACAAGAAGTCTTCCAAACACCACAGGCACAAGGAGGAGTCTGGACAAAAGGGCTAGCACAGAAAACCCCCCATTCTAAATAAGGGGAGTCCTTAACTGTTCCCAAAACGTTTGAGAAGCAGGCTACTCATTTCATACTTTGATTGTGGTTAAGCCTTCGCCTCCTGGATCTGGAGGTTTACCTGTCTTACTGTTCCTTCCTAGGTGGTCTGAATATGTTCTCTCTCCTCCTCCAGTATGTCTCGTTTCTGATGCACCATAGACTTTGCTCCCTCTTTTTATTATCATACACTTCCCACCTCCAGCTAGAGATATGTCTGTCACCATTTTGCTAACATTGAGGACCCTCCATGATAATTTCTTGTAATTCATCTGACTTTTGGTATGCACACATCCACAGAGCTTGCCTATTTTGGATGTGCAGATCGGCTTGAGCTTGGCTGTTCTCAATAATGTCTTGCATTTGCATACCTAAGTAGCACATTGTTCCTATGCGGCTATCAGATTACCATTCAAGACATACAGTATCACACTGACTTTACTTTCTCAAGAAGTAGTATAATATTGACAGCTGCCACTTGTGTCACAGATTCAATCTACTTGCTCATTGCAGATGGAAGAGAAGATTGTTGGCCTGCTTCATATCCAAGCTAAAGCTCTTTGAAGTACTTAGGTGGCTGACAGTATTTGAAAAGGCATTTCCTGAAACAGGTGGTCTACCTACAGGGGTGTTGATTGTTCAGGGTTTTGATCTAGTTTTGAAAAACACAATTCCAGCACTGCGCCAGCAATTCTTTATTTAAAAAGCGATCTGGTACCTCCGCACTTCGCCTTCATGGATCACAATTGCTTCAAGTTTAAAGCAAATATATAGTTAGTTAGGGACCCCGTTGTGGAATTTAATGATCAACTTTTAGCTTTGTTAGAAAAGGAGAGAGCCTTGGTTTTTTTGAACATAGGGACGTGTGTAAACTGCACATTAAAAAGCCTATTATACCTATTTTATATGCTTTACCCAAAGTGCATAAATGTTTACAAAATCCTCCGGGTAGGCCTATTATTTCAGGGGTAGGCTCTTTCCTAAATAATAATATTTTTCTTGATTTCCATCTGAAGGAACATTTGAAGAAGGTTTTAGCACACATTTCTAATACACAGGACCTAATAAATGAAATGTCTGGAATTCAATGGCAAGATGATTATTACTGGGTCACGATTGATATAAAATCATTATATACGAATATCAATCTTAGATGGGGTTTGGAATCTATTTTGGACATGTTGGTTGAAGGGCCTAGGACCACCTTTTTGATTAATTTGCTTGAATTTTTGACTCATAATTATTTCTCATTTAATAATGACATTTTTTGCAGTTAAAAGGTATGGCTATGGGGGGCTGCTTTTGCGCCCTCATATGTCATTATATACATGAGATTTTTTGAAAAGAAATTTATTTATCCCACTGCATTTTTTAGAAATAATGTTCTATTATATAACCATTTTATTGATGACATTATTTTCATTTGCGAGGGTGATGTTAAAGATTTTTTTGAATTTTTTGATCATCTTAATAATAATGAACATGGTCTCACTTTCTCTCATGAACTCAATAGAGAACAGATTAATTTTTTGGACATAACTCTATACAAGGATGATGGGGTTATAGGTTATAGGCCTTTTAGAAAACCTACTTCAGTTAACATGTTTTTACATGCTACTAGTATGCATCCGGTGCATTTATTAAATTCTCTACCTTATGGTGAATTTAAAAGAATTTATGATCACACTAGTGATGAAAATGAAAAAACTAAGGAATTGGATAAGGTTTTGTTTAGGCTGAGGGAAAGAGGCTATGATGAAGGTCAGCTATTAAGATGCAAAAATAGAATACTTGGAAATGATGATGTTGGTCCACATATTTTGTCTAGGAATAAAACATTTGGGGGCAGGATGCATCAAACAAGAGATATTGATGATGACAGGAAACTTTTTTTATGTCACTAAATTTTCTCCATTTTCTAGGGAGTTAATTCAGATTGTGAGGAAATATTGGCATATTGTGTGTGAAGATGAAATGGTAGGTCATCTGTTCCCTGACAATATTATATTCTCCTTTAAAAGGGGAAAAAACTTAAAAGAATTGTTAAATAATTTTATTGGAGAGAACATAAATACTTTGCATCCGGGAACTTTTTCATGTGGCCACTGCAGTATTTGCAATAGGGTCATAAATTTAGATACTATTAATGGAAGAATGTTTATTCCTAAGTATCATTTTAACTGCAGATCTACGGGGGTGGTCTACATTTTGGGGTGTTCATGTTCCAGTGTTTGGTATATTGGACAGACCAAACGTATGGTGAGGATTCGTGTTCGAGAACACCTCAAAGATATTAGAAATTTCAACGAAGCTAGTCCTGTTGCACAACATTTTCATGATTTACATGATGGTTCCACTAGTAGTTTGAAATTTTGTGCATTAGGAAAACCCTTTCTGTCTGGAGGGGGTGATTATGTGGTTAAATTACTTGAATTAGAAACTAGAATGATTTTAAAGTACAAAACGTTGAAGCCCTTTGGTCTGAATCAGGAATTGGCCATTTAATTTATGTATTTATTAGTTTTGCTCTTGTGTTTTTTATAATACTTTTGTATTCATCAAATATACATTTATTATATGTATTTACTACTTTAAATGTTTGAATTTCGCTAATGAGTTAATTGGTAACAGCTGTGAATTGATTTGTGTGTGTATATATATATTCTTTAAACTTGAAGCAATTGCAATTCATGAAGGTGAATTGCCGAGGTACCAGATCTCTTTTTAAATAAAGAATTGCTGGTGCAGTGCTGGAATTGTGTTTTTCATTTCGTTGTTGCTGCTGTTGGTGTTTTTTCGAGTTTTGATCTAGTTTTATCTAGCCTGATTTACCAAAATGAATTGCCATGTAGCATAGAGAACTTAATGTTAGGCATAGTTGCAACACATTCCTCCTTGAAACATTCATTCTATAGTCTTGGGATCTGTCAGAACAAGTCACAGAACTAGACAGTGCTGTTGGGCCACCCCTGGAGAAGGACACGTGTTTAGGGAGCTTACCTGTTCAACCTTTTAAGCCACTTGGTTAAATCTTAAAGGAGTGTACATATTCTGAGTTTTGGCACAGTGGTATTCAGCCAGTCATTCAGATCTACTTGCTCAACAAATGCATCAGTGGCCTCTGCTTGCTGTTTCTATTTGTTCATTCCCACTTGTAAGTGCTACTAAAACCCTTCTTGGTGCACGTATATCTCATACTGCCTCATGTGAAAGCTTAATGTAGTACTCTAGCAGAAATTCTAAACCAGTATATAAATTAGAATAATTTGAGGAAAATGGAGTCCCTGTCCTGAGCATTCTGTTTCATGAGTGTTTTCCTGTTATTACACTTGTTAATGTTATTAAAATTTTAGCAGTTTCAGAAAAATGCAGAAATTTTGTTGAAGAAACATGCATATTGCCATCACTTTTGATATTACTAGCCTGTCTGGAACTTCTCATGTTCCTAGTGGACCTCAAAATCATTGATCTGAAGTAGTTAACTTCATTTTATCTGCAACCTGTGGGTATACGGATCCATATCGGATCTGAGCCGGCAACTTTTTTTCTAGCATCTGCTCCAAGCTCCTCCCCTTACCCATAATGCCCTACCATCTCCTGTCTTCCCTCCAATCTAGTCTGCCGTGCCAGTAGCGTGCATCGTGGTCTCCTTTGCTCTGAGCTCAGGGATAGTAAGTGGTATTATTATTTGTATCTAGTGTGTGTTTGAGTGAATATTTTCCCTTCCTCCCTTTGTTTAGTGTATCGCTTGTCGGTGTAAAAAAAAAAAATGTTTTGCAAACTTGGATAGTAGTTGTTAGGCCTGCCCTCCCCTACCTGTGTTTGTGTGTGTTTTTTTTTTTTTGGTAGGTAGTGTTTTTACTTTTGGGTGCAGGACTATGGCTGATCAGCCAAAGCCTGTTTTGAAAAAATGTACAGAGTGTGGCCATAAGCTCTCCCCGGCTGATGGTCACACTGTGTGTGATTTGCTTGGAAGTGGCACATTTGTCCACTCAATGTGCTATCTGCTCCGGTTTCAATCTGAGGGCCCTTAGGGATCGGAAGGCCAAGTTAGTAGCCAAAGGCCTTTTTCCTGCTGCCATGCTGGAATCTGCCTCGGCCTCGGTCTCTAGTGTTCCACCTCCCATTCAGACAGGAAATCAACATCCGTCTTCTTCTTCTGGTGATGGGTCTACTAAAGTCAAATCTACAGTCAGCGTGGCTGACAAGGAAAAAGAAAAAAAATAAAGAAAGGTGCAGAGAAGATAGGGAGAAGAGAAAGGACAGACATCGCAAGAGATCCCCAGACAGGGAGCTCTTTCTTAGTCCCCCTTCTAAGACCATGAGGCCTGTTTCTCACCGGAGCCGTTGGAACATTCGGACCCGAGGCCTTCCTCCCCATAGCGCAGACCAGCCAGATCAGAGTCGGTGGCCTCTTCGAGGTCAACTCTGAGCTTATCGGACATGGACAGGATGATGCAGAGATTCATTCAGACCCAAATTCAGATGAGAGTCTTGTCAGGCCCCTCTCCCTCTGCAGGGGGGACCTCCATGCCTTTTTTCCACCCCATCTCTCCTTCCCCGATCCGTGTGTCGGCTTCGGGGCTCTTGGATCCGAGGATTTTCGGAGCTGGTAGCTCGGCGCTGACTGTTACTCCAACCTTGACTCTGGCTGAGCCGCAGACAGGGAGTCAGATCTGAGGGAATGGATTCTTCGGCTCTGACCTTTTCAAATCCGATCCATTCCCTCGGACCTCAGGTTACCCTGGCTTCTGCTCCGGTCCTCACTTCAGATCCGGGGAGGGCGTCTTCCTTACTGGGCGCTAAGGAGGTCCGCTCTCCCTCTGTCTTCGAAGTGGTGGAGAGGGTTCTCTCCCAGGGATTGAGACCCCAGCCCATCCCCTCGGATACCACCCAGGCCCCCCTGGATTTGGCAACGACTCCCTTCATCCTGTCTCGGGGACAGCTCGTGCCAGAGGATCCCCAGGTTAATTTCCCTGAGGAAACCCCTGCAGCTCACAAATCCCCTTCTGAGAGTCCCACTGAAGAGGGTCACCGTAAGCGCAAGTGCAAAAGGAGGCACTTGGACTCCCCCGAGTCCCTCACTACGGACACTGACTTAGATGAAGGAGAAGGTTTCCCCAGGTCACCTCCCAAAGACTTCTCTTAAGGAGAAGTTATGGAGATCCTCCGCCAGAGGGGGGAGGTTGGTCAGCCCCAAAACCTTCTGGGGATGAGTCAGTGTTCCTGGAGGCCTTTGGCACTGGCCCATCTACTTCCTGGGTGTCCTCGCCATCCTTGGTGGACTTCATCATCATGAGGGCATGGAAGGAGCCTGACACTGTAGAGCACATCCCCAAACACCCTGACAAGATTTTATCTCCCCCTTCCGACAGACAACCTTGGTTGAAAGGAGCCCCAGTTGATGCTATGTTGGTTGCAGCGGCCACAAAGTAGGAACTAGCACATAAGAGTTCCTCAGTCCACCCTCCAGACAAGGAGTCCAGGTCGCTGGATAGATTTGGGAAGCGTGTCTATTCCTCAGCGACCTTTTCAATCCTTGAGCTGAATTATTTGGTACATGTGATCCAGCTTCAGCGAGACTTTGCTTCTGAATTCGTCCCCAGAGTCTTTATCACCGCAGGACAGACAGTTGTTCTCTGCGAAAATGTCTACTCTGAAGTCGGTCTCAAACACGTTGATGCAACTCCTTTCCCATGCCAGGGAAGGAGCAGCTAGGGCGGTTGGGACAGGCATAGCCATGAGGCGTCATGCCTGGCTCAGTCGTTTGACAGTTCTTCCTTTTTTGGGAAGACCGTACGTGACACACTTGTCCAGAGTGAAAAGGACGAGAAGACTTTGTCTGCCGTCGGGATCCGCTTCTCTAACCCTCAGCGGTCCTTCTCTAGGAATCAGAAGGCTGAAGATGATGTGGTTCCGAAAATCGCAGTTTTCCCAGGATTCTCAGGACAACTATTCCCCCAGAGGCAGAGGGGGACAGGATCGACACCGACCCAGAGGTAGTGGGGGTCCCAGGAATTTTGGGTCTAGGGAACCTTTTTCCGATAGACCCTGTCAGCAGCCCTGAGGGATTGCCCGACTGTCCTACTCTGGAGGCAGTCAGGGGAAGATTGTCCTTACACCCAGCGGCATGGGAGTCCATTACGACAGATCGCTGGGTGTTACCGATAATATCCAGAGGTTACTCTATCCCATTTCTTGCTCCTCCAAATATTCCAAAACTCCTCCCTGATGTTCCACCCGCTCACAGGGAGGTCGCAGCTCTAGAGGTTTCAGAGCTGCTTCTCAAACGAGCCATCGAACAGAATCCCCCTGATCAGTCCGGATCAGACGTCTACTCAAGGTTCTTTTTGGTGCCAAAAAAGATGGGGGACCTCAGGCCCATTCTAGACATGTCAACATTAAACCTGTCTGTAGCCAAACAGAAATTCTGAATGGTCACCCTACAGTCCATTCTACCTTCTCTCCGAGAGTGCGATTGGATGTGCTCGTTAGACCTCCAGGATGCTTACTACCACATCAAAATACACAGAAGCTCCAGGAGGTTTCTGCGCTTCCAGCTGGGAGCCAGTCATTTTCAGTTCAGAGCCCTACCCTTTGGTCTCACCACAGCCCCCAGGGTGTTCACCAAGGTAATGGCAGTTGTAGCGGCTCACCTGAGGCTTCAGAGTATTCAGGTGTTTCCATACCTGGACGACTGGCTCTTCGCTGTGCCCAACAAGCATCACCTGTGTCTGGCCTGAAATTACTTCATTCGGTTGGCAGATCTACTGGGGATTACAGTCAATGTTCAGAAATCCCAATTGCAACCAGTACAAGTTGGAGACTTCATTGGGGCATGGCTAGACAGTTTGCAGATGAAGGTATTCTTAACTCCAGACAGGATCCTACACCTCAGGGGACATATAGCTCAGATAGCGAACTCCAAGTCTCCAAAGGCGAGCGAGGTTCTCCGGGCTTTGGGCTCCATGGCTGCTGCCATATTGATTCTCCCTTGTGCACGCCTTCATATGCGGGTTCTTCAGTGGACTCGGGCTGTTCAATGGTCTTGGCTAGACCTGCCCATGGAATTTCCAATCAAGATCAGTCACGTCTGTAGGACGTCTCTTCTTTGGTGGTTAAGTTCACCGGAGATATCAGGAGGACACCCCTTCGCATCATCTCCAGTCCACAGTGACCACGGAGCCTCCCAACTCAGGTGGGAGGGACACTGTTTGGGAAGGACAGTCCAAGGCATGTAGTCCCAGTCAGAGACCAAGTTGCACATAAATGTTCTAGAGATGAGGGCAGTGCTTTTAGCGCTGGAAGCCTTTCACACTGTCCTCCCTCTCCGATTGATTGCAATTCAGTCAGACAACATGTCTGTTATATCAACAAGCAGGGGGGAACCAGATCCTACCCCCTATGTCATGAGGCCATGAGAGTGTGGGAATAGGCGATCTCCACCGGTCGGTTTCTGATAGCTGTGCTCCAACATTTTAGTGGACAGATTGAGTCGGGCCATTCTGATGCCGTATGAGTAGTCTCTGAAGTGGTCAGTAGCGGAGGAGACCATCTTTACATTGGGTCAGCCTTGCTGTGATCTCTTCGCATCTCCTTCCAACTCGAAGTGCAGCCAGTTCTTTGCTCTGATTCCCCCACCAAGGGAAGTCCCCAGAGACGCTATAGTCCATGCTTGGCCCCCCGGGCTTCTATATGCTTATCCACCATTGCCACTCATTCCGAAGTTTCTTCAGAAAGCTTGCCGACTGTGGTGCAAAGTGATCCTCATTGTCCTGTTCTGGCCTAATCAGGTTTGGTTCCCATTCCTTTGGTCTCATCTCTTGGCTCCCCCGTGGGTTCTGGATCCCTGCCCGGATCTAATCTCCCATCTGTCGGGGGCCCGTCCACCCGATCTGGGCAGCCTCAAGCTG
Source organism: Protopterus annectens (assembly GCF_019279795.1). Classification (NCBI taxonomy): domain Eukaryota; kingdom Metazoa; phylum Chordata; order Ceratodontiformes; family Protopteridae; genus Protopterus; species Protopterus annectens. Next base: position 679,229,873 of record NC_056743.1, on the reverse strand, counting down.
ATAGCCTGGTTGCTCCAGTTCCGATAATTGCCAGGACTCCCGGTCTTTCATTCCCGGTAAAATCCATTCTGGTGGCTTCTCTTAAAGACTCCACTAGGAAACTGTAATCCTGTAAATGGAAGCGCTTTTCCATTTGGGCCTCACAGAGAAAACTAGATCCCTTTACAGCCCCTGTTCCAGCGGTGTTGGATTTCCTGTTTGGCATCTTTCAGCAAGCAGCTAGTTCCTCCACAGTGAAAGTACAATTGGCAGCCATTTCCAGATGTCCTTCAAGAATGCAACTGCAGTCATAACATATGGGTTGTCCTGCCTCAGGCAGGATCCAAAGTCTGGGTCCGGACGCCGCTGATGTCGATTTTTCTCCCGACGCCAGAGCGCTGGGAGTATATACATCAGCCAACGCCATTTTCTTCAGTCTTTCTTGCAGAAGCAGTTCGCAAGTGCCGGTCGGTCAGCTCCTGTATTCTTCGATTCCAAAGTCATCAAAAGCTCGATGTCAGAAATTACTGAAAAAGTTAACAATTGTCTTTCTTGTGGTAAACAAATACCTCATAAGGATTTCCACTCTTACTGTCTTGCCTGTGTAGCCTGTGCTCGCTTCAACAAGCCGCTCTCTAAGCGCGGCGGGGAGTTCTTTTGGCGAAAAATTTGCCTATACATGCGCCGGGAGCTCCCGACACATAAAACTCCAAGAAAAAAAAAAACCGGGACCGACATCCTCCACCACATCTACCTGGATATCACTCCGGTTATTGATTTTCCTCCGGATACCATTGCTGTAGATAAGGTCACTCCTGCACGGAGCTGCCAGGCCTCCTATGGCCATGTCTATTAAGGCCTACACTAGGGCTAAGGCAGCCAGCAAGACCAAGCATCTTTCCAGAGACACAAATTATGACTATGGCTGCTGACTTAATTGCTATGATTAGAGGTTCACAGGCCCATCCTGAGAGGATCCCAGCCTCCTTCTGATAAAAGGCCCCGGTTGAACCTCTGACCCTATTCCTTCAGATGAAGATTCTGAGGACTCTGTCCACTCTGATGGCCAGGAAGAGCTCTTCCAGACCTATGAGGACTCGGATGCAGAGGATTCCATCCCCGGCCTCCCTCCTGAGGATATTTCTTTTGGGGAAGTTCTGCATACCATGAGGGAACATTTCAAGTGGCAAGGCCAGAAATATTCTGATTCCAGAAAGCCTTCAGACTTGCCCTAGCTATTCCTCCTGTGCTTGATGTCTTGGATGATTTATATTCTGACTCTAGTGTTAACAGGGTCCCTGAAATACATTCCCATTTATTCAGGGCCCATACTGCTGATTTGGAAACTATTTCCCAGGGACCTCCTCCAACAGGGCTAGGTCATTAGAGAGATGTTTACACCTCCACTACTTTATCTATGAGAGCTTTGAATTGCCTTTTTCATATGTTACAATATCAGGATTTCCTGTTAGAAGATTTACAGAAAACATTGGCCTCCCTGATCCTTTAGACAGGAAGTCTTTGCAGGAAGCTGTACATAACTCTCAGCAAGTAAGCAATCACTTCCTGCAGTGTGGATATGATGCACTGACAGGGGCAGTCATTCCATGGTTAAAAGATCAACCTCTACCAGATCATGTAAAGGCAAAACTTCTGGATGCACCTTTGGAAAAGAGATGTGTTAAAGTCCATCGAGGAAAAAGCAAAATCAGTTCAGACGGTGAAAGATTTCCTCCAGGTTCAACCCCCCAGATTCAGTAGGAATTGGCCTTCAAAAAACTGGTCCTTTCCTAATCCTGAAAAGTTTCAAAGGGGTAAAACAGACAGGGCGACAATGGCAGCCAGCAAACCAAAGAAGTGACACAGGGTTTCACCTGCCCCACAACCACAATCTCAATGACTTTCCTCTATTTCCGCCTACCAGGAGCAAATAGGTTTGCAGACAATTGGCACAGACTGACAAAGGACAAATGGATTTTGGACATTATAGACCGAGGTTACAGGTTCCACTTTCATACCTTACCAAGAAAACAAGGCATGCCAAACCTACCACAAAACCAGAGGGCAGAAGCTATCAAGCAAATCTCTGCTGACTCGATGAAAGCAATAGAAAGAGTTCCAAAGGCCAGGGGTTTTACTCAAGACTGTTCCTTGTTCCAAGAAAAGAATCTCAATGGAGACCAATACTGGATTTGTCCGCATTAAACACCTCATAGTTCTCATAGTACCAAAGTTCAAAATGCTGACTCTACAGCAACTCCTTGGCATACCTGCATGTCCCTATCAGACACAGCTGCAGAAGATACCTCAGATTTCTTGCAGGGCCAGAGCATTATCAATTAATTGATGTTGACAGAAAAAGCTCTGGGATACACAGTCAACTTCCAAAAGTCAAGACATCAGCCATCCCAGCAAATAATCTTCTTAGGAGCCAAATTAGACACAGCCTCTCAAATGGCTTAACTAAGACAAGCAAGAGAAGTTAACTCCAGGCCCTGGGTTTCATGGCATCCTGCATTCTCCTGGTTCCATTAACAAGACTACACATGAGAAAGCTTCAATGGTACCTAAAAAGCCTATGGTCTCAGCACAGCAACAACTTAGAGACAACCATACCGCTCATTCCATGCCTACAAAAGGAATTGTATACAAGGACAATGGTCTCCAAAGGAAACACATCTGCACATAAACAAATGCTGGCCTTTCAACACCAACTTCAGCAAGGCCATTTACTGATATGGACAGACAACACCACTGTGATGTGGTATATGCAGACTGACAATGCATCTTTGGGAGAAATCACTGAGCCTAAACATTCAGTTACAATCCCAGTTTGTTCCAGGCAAAGACAATGTGCTGGCAGACAGCCCTAAAGCAGAATTTCACAGATCCGAGTGGGAGGTTACATCGAAGATCTTCACACAGCTCACTCTCAACCATCATCTACAAAGATTCTGCTCAAGGACATACCATCCACAAGCTTGGAAAATAGATGCTTTCTCATTTAACTGGAACTCCCTAAAAATCTATGCATTCCCACCTCTGCCACTGATGACCTCAGTATTACTAAAGATCAAAGCAGAGAGACCCAACTGGACTGGCCAAGACAACACTGGTATCCACTACTACGGAGCATATGTCACACCAAGAAGTGGGCCCTTCCCCAATGGCCTCTACTTTTGACTCAACACAACTTCAAAACAGTGCATCCAAACCTTCAGACACTGCAGCTAACAGCCTGGGAGATCCCATGAATAATCTCAACCTATCTCTCCAAGGAAGTTCAGTTCAAGACTATCCACCAGAAAGGTTTACTTAGCAAAATGGAAGAGATTCAGCATTTGGAATACCAGCAAGGGACATGATGCATCATTATTGAACATCCCACTCATCCTGGAATATTTGGCAGATATGCTAAAGAATGGACTCTCATATTCTTCCATAAAGATACCTGCATCAGCTATTTCAGCTAGATATAACACTGATCCGCCTGTCTTTTCACATCCTTTGCTAAGGCAATTCCTCAGGGGAATCAAGAACATTAAACCACCAAGAAAGACTCCAGTGCCAGCCTGGGACCTCAATTTTGTCCTAGAAAAAATGACTCTACCTCCATTTGAGCCAGCAGCTTCAGTTGACTCTCATGGAAGACAGCTTTCCTGTTGGCAATTACCTCACCTAATGGCTATACCACCATAATTTTCCACAGAGACAGGGTTTCATTATAACCCAACCCTACTTTTTGCCAAAGGTGGTATCTAGGGTTTTTTTTAAATCAAGCTATCATCTGCCTGCTTTTTTCCCAAATCCTGAGAATAAGGGGAAAGAGACTGTTACATTGAACATTTTCAGACAACTTTTCTACTACCTGGACAGAACCAAGACCAGTAGAAAGTCTGACATTCCATCAGATTCTGTTATTCATTTCATGGAAAGACTGTTCCAGCCAATGTCAGACCACATTCCACCAGAGCTACAGCCACCTCTACAGCATTCTTAAGACATACATTCTCCAAACACTACAATCTATCCAGAGCAGGCTTTGCTTCGCAGTCCTGCAGGGTTTGATTGCCACACCATCTTTTCCTAGAGCATTCCTCCTCCCCGGCTAAGCTATGGTATTCTACCCATATGTTATGACTGCAGTTGCATTCTTGAAGGACATAGTACAGTTTTGTACCTACCATAAATGTAGATGTCCTCCATACCTCTCTATGCCTTGGGTCCACTTATCCCTGTTTTGGTGTATCTGTTTATTGCTTACTTATTTGTCTGGAATCCTGTTTTTGTCTTCCAATTTGATTATAGCCTTCCTTGGAGGGCACCTGGCATCTGGGGCAAGAAACACTGAAGTATGACTGCAGTTGCATATCTATCGGACATCTACATTTATGGTAGGTACAAAACTGTACTTTTTCACGTTGGTGAAGACAACATTGCCTTAGCCTCCTCTAGGCTGTGTAAGGCTTTTCGTAAAGGTACTTTTCTGTTACGTCCACCTGTCAAGGATTCAGTGCCTCCTTGGGACATTACTTTTGTTTTACAGGCATTGGTGGCTCCTCCTTTCGAACCTGTAGCTTCGGTGGACTTGAAATTTTTGTCCTGGAAGACTGCTTTCCTAGTCGCCATTACATCTGCTAGGAGGGTTTCTGAGCTTCAAGCTCTGTCTGCTGTGCCTCCTATTTGGTCTTCTGCAAGGATAGGGGCCCTCTCCGTACTAATCCTTCCTTCTTACCCAAAGTGGCATCTGAAGCAAACATAAACCAATCCATTAATCTGCCCATTTTCTTTCCTAACTTCCAAAATAAAGGTGAATACAAACTCCATTTGTTAGATGTTCATAGACAGCTTTGTTTTTATCTTCATAGAACAAAGTCTTTCCGCAAGACTGACCAATTGTTTGTTTCCTTTTCCAAAGCATTTATGGGAAAAGCTATTTCTAAAGTTTCTTTGGCCAGATGGATCACTCTTTGTATTTCACATGCCTATAAAGCAAAAGGTTTATCTCCTCCTGGTATTGTTAAGGCTCACTCTACCAGGTCCATGGCGACTTCTGCTGCTTTTTGGTCTAGGGTGCCTTTGGACGATATTTGTGTAGCAGCGAACTGGGCCAATTCACATACCTTCATTTCCCATTACAGATTAGATCTGATTTCGAGGGGTAGACCATCCTTTGGCTGTGCCGTGACCAGGAATATCATTCCATAAGGGCCTCCCAGGATCAGAGTAGCTGGGGACTCTGTCCGACAGGTTGCAGATAAAATGAAGTTAACTACTACAGATAAAGAAGTTATGTACTCACCATAATGTTCCATCTGAGTAGTTATACTTCATTTTTCTGCAACATTCCCTCCCTCCGTCCCCCGGACCTTGTCATGTCTTTTCGGGTTTGGTTCATTGGGGTGAGTTGCTTATGTTTTTAGTTGCAGCAAACTCGATCTGAGGGAAGATGGGAGATGGTAGGGCATTATGGGTAAGGGGGGAGCTCGGAGCTTGGAGCAGATGCTAGAAAAAAAGTTGCCGGCTCGGATCCGATACAGATCCGTACCCACAGGTTGCAGAAAAATGAAGTATAATTACTCAGATGAAACGTTATGGTGAGTACATAACTTTTTTTCTCTTATTTTCAGTAACATGTACTCCATTAAGCTTACAGTTAGAAATAGACTTGCTGTTGCGTACATGACCCTGCATATCTCTCTGTAACAGCACAATATTAATCCCTATAATCATGCTGAGTGTCTCAGGAGTATTATGACTTTGTCTGTTTAGCTGGTTTGATTACATTTCCTTGAACATTTCATAGAACATTAACTGGTGTGACTGTAAGTGGAAATGTAGAAGATACAAAGTCTGACTTGGTTTAGTTTGATCTGAATGTCGAAAGAGTGAACAGAGATTTGTACATATTAATCAGGTTTAATGACTTAATTATTTTGTGATATGTTGTATTCTATACCAGTTTTAAGCTTAATTGCTATATTTCTTGCCTTTGCTCACAAATGTTTCTGACCAAGTATAATTTTTGAAGTAAAAACAATGATTTTACTGCTGTAAAAACACTGCCTTCATATAATGCATTTCATCTGTGTTGACAAAATATTTTTGCCTCTGTTACATATACATCTAAAATATCGAACAGATTTATTTATACTTTCACACATTTTTTAATTATTTTAATGTCCATAAAGCCTCTGGTTGTGATCAGTGGCTCTGCATATTTTTTGCACCTGTAGCCCCATTGGTGTGGTGTCCGACTGCTCTTTTGTTACCAGATGCCATCTTGAAAATCCTTATATTTTCTTATCAGTTTTATTTTTATTTGTAGTTTTTAGTCAGGGTAAGCTTTATTTAGCAGTACTTTTCACTCACAGCTTGCACACTTCAGGTTTCTCAATCATGATCTTAAGCTAAATACTTGAAAGTTCACTTCTCTAGTGATTTTTTTTCACTTGCTCTGCACATATCTAGTGCTTTATCAAGTTTCAAGTCTGCTTCTCTTAATCATCCTCGATATCTAGTGAAAAATATAATACCTTGCATCTGGAAGATTTTTTTTGGCTTACAGTTTGCCAGAAATCTTTCTCTAAGGCTGCCAATGTGTCCTTTTAAACACTAAATGTATGTTTATTGCTTCCTTACCTGCGACATGGGGAGGCATTGTACATTGGACCTTTCTGACCTATGTGTGATTCCACTTACAGTTTGGCTGACTCTAGAGTTTCCAGTTTTTGGGCGACTTTGCATGCGGCTGCATAGTTGTTGGGTGAAGTTGAGACGTGTCAAAAATGAAGAGTTGCAGCAATGGAGTTGGGTGGCTCAACAATATTATGAGTAAAAAAAATGAAAGAAAATTAACTTGCTATATTGTAGTGAGTTTGAATGCAATTTAATATGCCAAAAACTCAATTTGTTAAAAATGTGATATGCAAAAAAGAGCTTTTATCAGCCTTTATGTTGAAGATCTGAAAACTAATCAGGCTGCTGTTGCATATGGTTGTGATACTACTGTAGAGGTGTTCTTGCATATGAAGAGTTTTCAGACTAATGAAAAACTGCATCAGAAAAAAAAATTAACATTGCTGAGTCTGAAACCATGCAATTTATGTATACCCTTAAGTTGTACACACATTCAAGATGAATGTGTGAAGAGGTGTTAGCCATGCTGCCAATGCAGGCACTTTCACTGAATTGCATTAGACAGAGACAGGCACAGTTAGTGGTAACTCATTTAAAGACGCAGCTACCCACATCATCACTGTTACATGTATGATCCCATATTGTGCTAGTCATGTTTCGTGCGGCACTAGTGGCAATAAGACTCCAGTTCTCCTCCTTCACAGTAGTTTCTTGTTGATGTGACTTTTGGCATCACATTAAAGTTGTGCTGTTATATGAAAATAATGAAACAGCTTGTTTCTTTGGTGTTGTGATCAGGAAATCTGATGATGATTCATATTTTCCAGATGATGATGTGCTGGATACTTGGTTTTCTTCTGGCCTCTTCCCATTCTCCATCTTTGGTTGGCCTAATGAGGTGAGTCAAGTGACTTGTATGTCATTCTCTTGTGTAAGTTAAGGCTGAGTAAATATATAGTGAACAGCTGATGTTTTTCATTTTTCTTTTTCTATTTAAAATTCTGTATTTGTTTCCATCATTATTGTTGTATAACTAAATAGAATGATGGTTGTATGTGGTATGGTTAGTTTTGCAAACCTCGTAAGTAACTGTTTCTGTCTTCATTCTTTTGTATTAGATTTGTTCTGGAAGGCTCATCTCATTTTAATATAAACAGTAGTTTGTATAATCAAGCCCTAATTACATGTAAGGTTCATTGTTTTAGTCAGTACTGCAATAATTACTTATATGGGTGGTTAGCCAATCTGAAATTGCTGTTTCCCAAGGGATTTGGGGAAGTCAGTTCTAACACAGTCAGTGTTTAAATATCTGCATTGCCTAATTAAGAAACTGGCTTACCAAAAAATGCTTTATTTCAGTAATTAGTTTGGTATTGCCAGGAAATATTTGTCATAATTAACAAATGGAAAAGTTTCTGTAATTAAAATTTCATAATGTGAAGTTTTGGTTTTGTTTAAAATTTGAACTGAGAGTGTTTGTAAAGAAGATAGGCTGTTAAAAAAAATTCCCTGGAAAATTGATTTTCAAACCAAAATTAATTTTAGCAGCCCTTTGATCTGAATAAATTAATACATATTTGTTCTTAATTTATTAAAGGTGTGAGTAGATTTAAAATTGAGAGACATTAGTAAAGGGGCATGTTCTGAGATGTGATCTTGTTCAGTAAGTTTAAAGTAGCCAAAACGTATTCTGGAATATTTCTTTTTTCACATCTAAATATCTAAACCTGGAAAGAAATTACTAGCTGTTGTGCCATATAGCCTGTAACAGAAATGTCTAACAATCTTTACTGTAACATGCCTTATTACTAATGTTCACTTGATAGAATTACTGGTATGATAAACTGAATTTTGAAATGCATTAAAATCACTTGCTAAAATTATGTTAATTGTAATTTTGATAATTAAACTGTGGTCTTTTTGTCAGGAATTGGCCATAGCCAGTTTGTGAAATATGCATAAGTAAAACCTATAGAAAATCTTTAAAAATGAAATATTAAGAGGTCTGTCCTCGTCGCTTCTAAACAAATAGTTTCCGTTATGTGCAATCATGACATCTCTTTCAGATGTATTGTCTGAATTAATATGTGAAAATTGAAGAAAAGATGATTCTTTAACATTTGAAGTTTATTTGTTGAGCGAGATTTATTTCCCTTAGAGATTATAGAGGGTGAAAGAAATAAGAAGCAAAAAGCATTTATCAGTTGGGCAGCTTATTCCTTTAATTTGCATACACGTCTTAAGCATGACCAGGCATCTCCCCCACCCCTGAAAAAAGAGGAAAAATATATATGACACTAGTAATACAAAATTGTTGTTTTTATTTTGGGGTTGTACTGCTTCTCACAACATTTTCAAATTAGTTGCAGTGCTGTTAGTGCTTTTTCTGTTTGCTTAAGGTAGAAAAACTGAGAAAAGCCAAATAAACTCCAAGGATGGCAGCTGCAAATAAGAACCAGTGCCATTTTACCAGAGGTTTCTCTCTGTTTTTTTTTCAATTGTTATATCTAACTTACGGTTTGGAAGAGAATGTTGGGAAAGCTGTTTATTGTGGCCTGGTTACTTGTAGCCCTCCTTTTGTTAATAGCAGCTTGAAAAATAACATTCTCATTTTGCTGTAACCACTGCGTTGAAACCTTATTTGAAAGAAATAAGTGATGAATAATGTCCAGTCTTTAACACTGACAAACTGGAGTAAAGTCTGCAGTTCTGCAATTTTGTAAATAAATACATTAAGCTTCTGAATGAAGATCTAGTGTTCCAGAACTTCCACAAAACTCTGGTTGTAGCATCCAAATTGCACTTGACGTTGACAATCTAATTCTGTCTGCCTAATATTGTGTGGCATGAGTTTGAGTTTAGGTTAATTTAACATGGTTGTAAGTGCCATAAATAACACCTGCAGGTGCCAAGTACAGTTTGTTGATGTTGAGTAAACAAAGCCACTGATCACACCCACAAGAGATCTTAAAGCAAGTCCAAAAATGATTGTTTGTAGACCAGCTTTACACAGTAGTGGTTTAATTCCAAGTCTTATTGCATGAAGTTGCAATTCAGAAATATAATCAGCCATATAAAAAACTTCAGAAAGCCATACAGCTAATAAATGATAGGTAAATGGTAGACCTAGAAGATCAAACCATGGATCGAGAAAAAATAATTCAAGGAATTGCTGGCAGAAATCCAGGAAAGATTTTAGTTTATGAAAAGCAGAAAAAGCTTTAATAAGTCATCAAAACAAGAGAGACCGTATGCAGATTTAAAGCTGAATGTGACAAGTCTGTAGTAAGAATGTTGCAGGTAAAAGTAGTCAAAACCAAGAAATCTGTGTACAGACAAGTTAAAAATAGCCTTAGCAGTGGGGTACCAGCATTCCCGGTCTGTTGAAGCAAAGGCCGCACACAGTCAAGAAACTGAATTGCAGTACAAAAGCAAAATATTCTGTAGCCATAGAATCAAAATGCCAAAAACTGGCATTCTTAAGTGATATTTCTGCTTGGAAGAAAAGGGGTAAATCCGTTACAGACATAGGCGTAAGAATGACAAGATTAGAATGCATTGTTGAGAATCTTAGTTTAATAGTCTCATTGCAAATCATTTCATTAGATAGTAAAAGTGATTGTTAGAAAAGTTCTGAACATTAAAAACGACATTAAAGTGCTCGTGTAGGAGGAAAAATAATCAAAATAACTGATAATTTCCTCTGCAACCAGCTACCTCCATCTTGAACCTACTTTGTATTCATCTCCATCAGTAGATACATTGTCAGAAGTATTAAGTGTCATCAGAACAAGAAAAGTATGCTGCATCACTTTGTGAATTACAAACAGTGACTCGAGTGGTTTCTAGGGTTGAATCCAGGGTAACGGTAGAGAAACACCATTCTCTGATTTTTCCTTCATTGGTATCTGCTGAGGAAAACAATTTCTTTAAGCTAATAGGTTCATAGGCATTTTTTAGGCTAATAACCACAAGGGCCTAGCCATGCATCCTCCGGGCTGATAAAGTAAGCTGTACTCGTATAAACTTTTGAAAGCTTTGAGTATCCACCTCAACACTGCTAGTAGTTTTCATTGGAAATTTAACATGATTGGAGAATGAAAAGAGAAATATGTGCTTCCTTAGAAAATATTTGATAGCATGTATGAGGTTGTACCAGCCCAAATTGTGTGTTTAAGCTGGCATTTTGCCACTTTTTTCTCTGCAGCAGCTCTTTGTAATCCAGCAGCCTGGTACACATTGGAGCAGTTGCATTCATTCTTTTTGAGATAGAATTTAAAAGCAAGCAAAGGCATTTAAGTGAAAAAACAGCAGATCATTCAACTTTTCAGAATTTTGAGATAAGAATTATGGATGAAAGAACTCCTAAAGCATTGTGGAAATGTTCCTCCCAAAAGTGGTAAAAATCTCCATGTCTCTATTCAAAAGCCTTAGTGCCAGAGATTTCAGTATGGAGACCTTTACATTTTGTTTACTTTTCTTGCTGTTTGATCTGAATTCTGTGCTGTTTACCAGGTCCAGGTGCTTGGCACTGATCTTTGTGCACCCAAGCATGAAGGACATTAATTTCTTCCCTTCCCAGGGCAGCTTCCTGACTCAAACATGCTCTTTGGAGGAGTTGGAGGAAACTCTCCAACTCCTTCAAAGAGCAGGTCTGGAGGAGTTGGAGGAAACTCTCCCACAGCTGCAGTTTCTTTTGTTTTCTAATCCTGGGTAACCATGAACCTTGTATGTTCATGCCTTTCTCCTTCGCAAATCAAGACCTTTCTGGGAGCAGTTCTGGACACTAAAATCTGTGTAGTGTTGATGAGAAGTGGTCCTCCCCCATTTGCTTCTGTTGAGTTTCCTTGTTTAGCAGGTGTAGACTGTGTCACCTGTTAATGTAGTACCAAATCTGCATTATTTCTTGATTTGCAGGAAGGTGCTGTCTAGTGGCAAGAGGGTTGGTGACCAGCTGGGCACTGTGGATGTGTGCGCTTGCATAGCTGGTGCATTACATTATAGTGTACATTGGCTTGGCGATGCAGGAGTCTCTATATGGAGGTTTACTGGGGAAAATGCAGAATTCCAATGGATGGAAATGAAATGCCCTTTCTCAGACCTGGAACCTAATTTGGTGGGAGGGGGGTCCTTTTTTAGAGTAACTGATGTGGTAAGACTATATCTTTAATGTACCTTGAATGCAAAATTAATACAGGTATGAACTTCTGATTTAACTTAATTATGCTAGAAACTTCTAGAAGTAGTAGTTTAATAAGTAGGTACTGTTTAGAAATAAATCATCTTTGGACTTGTTTTATGTATTTTCTTGGAGATGTCTATTTAGAAAATGTGGAAGTATTAGACCAGTTTGTTGGAATAGGGCTTTGGGACATTCTTTTCCTGGTTAAATATTCTTTACAAGTGTATGCAGTTTGATTCAGCAATTTCAATGTCAAATCACTTCATCATACTGAGCAAATATAACAATAATAAAGTAAATTTCAATTGTTGGTGTAGAATGAAGATCTGCAAGTGTTCTACCCTGGGACACTGCTGGAAACTGGGCATGACATCCTCTTCTTCTGGGTAGCCCGTATGGTGATGATGGGGTTGAAGCTAACAGGAAAGCTACCCTTCAAAGAGGTGAGCATGTAGCAGCAATTTTGATTGCCTCTTTCTGTCTGTACACATCCTTTTTAAAGTTCCTCTGTCTGTGTTGGTACAGGCTTAAAAAAATCATGTATATTAATTGTGTTTTCTTGAGTCTTTCTTTTGCAGAGTTGCTTTTCAGTTGTACTGTCAGTGGAGAAGTTACTCTACAAGTAGTTTATTTTTTTTAAAGATAAATTGTATGTGTATTATATTTTTTCACTTCTCTGTTTTTGCATATGGCCACATCAACACAGTATTAACATTAAAGGCTTCAGGCAGTGGGTAATCGGAAGATTGTTTACTTTAAAAATGGGATGTGTGTCATAACAATGAATATTCACTTCACTGAAACTCAAATGGTTGAACCTATTTTTATTTATTTTATTTTACATTTGTTAAACTGGTTAGTCTGACTGGGCCCAGAGAGCCCTTTTTCAGTGGAGACCCCAGGAGAAACGCTCCAGGAAAGTAATTAAAAAATAATAAAAACCTAACATTGATCACTATTGTAGCAGTGATAGATATGAAGAAAACTAATTTCTTAGAAAACTTTTTGCACAAGAAATATATCCTAAAAACTTTTTTGCAAGGGGGTGGCAAGCATCCCTGCACTCCCCACACCCCCTTACTTATATATACTACCTCCATGATTACACAAAGAAAAAAACACACACAACTAATCTGCATTTGAGAGCGAACATAGACATGTTTGTGATGTTGATCACTGCTGCAGTAGCCTTAGCTAAGTGGGTTATACCCTGCCAAGGATGTAACAGCCAGCTGGCTTCCAAAGCTTCAGGGCACCTTCCATGTACCCAGACTTGTCAGGTAGCTCAGTCTGAGCTGACTACAACATATTTGGCTGCAAAGCCTTTCGGAGCTTTACTACTGCTGAAGAGTGTACTCCTCTGAAACTTTCGAGGATCGATGGTTGACTTGTGCTGGGGAGGTTTCCTTTTTTTTGGGGGGGGGCTTCTTTTTTTATTTTGTGTTGCTGATTTATCTCTTCAAAAAAGTTATTTTAAAGCTAGGAGTGTTGTGTTTCAATGGACTGCCACACATTTAATGTACATTTAAATGAAGTGCTCATTTTTCCTGTTAGTTTAAAAAAAACATGTTTTTGGGAGAAGGTATTTATTTTACCTTTGTGGGGCTGGCATAGTGTTTGAGTCCGTTTTTCTGTCAAAAGTAACTTTTGTAGACTGGTAGTGTTACAGACATATGCTGCTTGTCTTCCCTGGGAAAGCAGCTTCATTTTCAGCTTGACAGTGAAACAGCCTACCAGTCCGATAGTCTGTCCTTCATACCATAAAAATTAAAAATTAAGCAAGCAGCCTTTGCCACCATAGCAAGTTAGCAATTTGCCTTAGATGCAGCTGGATGACTCTACTTTGGGCATTTGTTGTACCTCAGACAACTCATCTTTTACCCCAGATCCCTCTGGTATAGAACCTACAACCACTGGACCAGGGCTTACCACTTCCTCTGTGGCTGTTGGGGTCCATTCAGTGGGCAAGAGAGAGCCACTCTTGTCGATCCCTGAGAGGGAACAGGAAAGGATTCTTTGTGTTGCAGTACCCATCCCCGGGGAAGATGCTACCATTAGTAACATGGTTAGACCCAATTTTCCTGTCAAAAAGAAATGGTAAATCAACCATGTATCTACTGTCTCAAATTTCTTTGGATAGGAGTAGTTACTGGGTCTGGCTCAGGGTTTAATTCAGGCTGTTGATCCTTGTAAGGTAGTTTCTAGTAAAATAAATCGAGATCCCTCTTTTTATGAAGAGATGTAAGATTCTGAATCTGAACAGGAAGATGCCAGTATAGATACAGGGTGATTTCCTCAGATTTCCGATTCGGAGTCTGATGAGAGCTCTGTTTCTCATTCTCCCTTGGGGTGTTTTTCTCTGAGACTATTGCTAGAATATGCCAGTCTTTTCAATGGGAGAACACTAAGGTTTCCTCAGTCCCTCAGAAAATAGTATGAGTTGTTACAGAAGGATTTTCCAGATCCTGCATCCAATCCTCCTGTCTGCTTTAGAGAATGTGTATATTACTGCCTACAATCTTCCTGATAATCAACCAGCTGTCCTTAAAAAGCAGATTAGAATGTGTAAAGTTCTTAAATTAAATTTAAAATTGTTAAAAATGAAATTTAAAGATCTTTAAACTTTTTATACACTATTCCCAAACCTGGCCCAGTAGCTTTAGATCTAGTTGATCCTGCTGCTAAACACCTAATAGTCTATCCCAGTCCTAGCCTTTGTGATAATGTGAAAATTGATGTGTGTGAAGAAAAGTGTATACCTCTAAAACTTTGATTTTCAGAACTTTGTCAGGCTCATTGTTCTGACTAATTGTGAATGTATGAGGAATGTTTTATCTACAGTTTCTTTTTGTGATGAAACATCTGATTTAAATAACTTAGTTTTGTCTGTTGCACAGGTCCCTACTCATTGTTTACAGTGTGTGCATGGCTCAATTGATACTACTTCCAGGGCTATGAATGCTGGTACTGTTTTGAGGAGGTTTGCATGGCTGCTTTCTCACAACGCCCCAGATGTAAAAAAATTATCTTAAATTTACACTTAGATTGAGATTTAGTGTTTGGTTCCTGTGTTGCAGAGGTGATTTTAAAAAGTGTGATGGGTGGGACAAGCTGATCCAGGGTAATCTCTAAGGTATTTTCAGCCGTCTTTTTTTCAAAATTTCCAAGGGATTCTCTCTCTCTCCATCCAGTCTACAAAATACAGATCTTTGGATCAGTTGTTCATTTCTTGTGAAGGTAAGAAGGGACAATCTGTGTCAAAACTCTGGGTCAAGGCCCATTCTACGAGGGCCTTGGCTTCATCTGTGGCTTTTAGGAAATTGTCGGATTCTAGAATTATTCTATATGCTGCTACTTGCTCATCTGTACATACTTTTGCAAAGCATTATAAGCTCCAGATCACTCTTTGCTAGGACCATTCTCCAGGGGCTCCTTTCACTTCCCACCTCCCAAATGTAGTTAATCTACCCCTGTAGCTAAGGCTACTGCAGCAGCGATCAAATCAATATGAAGAACATAGTACAGTTGTGGTAAGTAAACTTAGCAGTAACTGTAGATGTTCAGATAATCACCACTGCAGTAGCTGATGCCTTCCTCCATCCCCCTTGTTTTTTGGTGTGCTTTTTATTTCAGGGTTTGGACATTTATTTTTTTGTTATCCCTAGCTTTGTCTTTTCAAGATTCAGTCTCTCTCTCTCTCTCTCTCTCTCTCGCTTGGCAGGAAAGCTCTGAAGGGCATTGTGTCCAGACGTGTCTTTTATTCAGTTCAGCTCAAGGTGCCTAACAGTTTGGGTACGTGAAAGCTGCTTTGAAGCTTTGGAAGCTGGCTGGCTGGCTTGTTATATCCTTGGCAAGATGTAACCCATATAGCTTAGTCTGCTGCAGCAGTGATCATCTGAACATCTACTCTTATAGTAAGTTTACTGTACGAAGTTCTCCTGTCAGATCTGGGGGTGTAACATGATGTTCACCATTGCAGTTGTCACATACTCTGCAATTCCCTTATAATTCCTATGATAAGAAATTACACCATCATATTGCTTTCTGTACACTTCTGCACTTTTCTGTGAAATGAGTTTTCAGTGAAATGTCAACCATTTGAGTTTCAGTGAAATGAAAATTCAGTGTTATGACATCAGTTACATATGGTTTCAACACGGGCGTTAATTTTCAAAGGCAAGTCATTCTACCTGCAACACCTAGTTGAGAGCCTTTCCTGTTTTTGCATCCTGTGTAAGTATTGAGGTGTTGTGGGTTCAGCCTTTAATGATATCACAACAGGAGGTTAGAACTGTAAGAGGAAAAAAAAAATTACTAATAAAGTAAAACACAAAAAGAATATTAACATCTATATATTGAATATGTCAAGGGTGTTCCCATTTCCTTGTGGTTATTAAAAGAATTTCTTTCATAAAGTTCACCAGTCCAATGTATGTCCACTGTATGCATAGCTACTGTAATTTATTTATTTATTTATTCAGTTTGATTACCGGGGATGTCCACTGGGCTGGGGAGCCCATTTTCAGTAGAGACCCGGGGAGAAAAGCTCCACAGTAAGTTTATTAGATACATGTTTTTCAGTCATAGTAAAAAATGCATAGTAAAAAAAAAATACAAACAATATGGTTCAATCTCCAAAGCAGTAAACAATCGATACATTTACAATTAAGTTTAGGAGAAAAATGAGTATACATAGAAATAATTGGAAGTGATAATTAGTCATGAGAAACAAATAAGTGATTGAGAGTGGGGTAAGGAAGGCGAGAGGTTAGCCAGGAGTGAAGGGAGAGGAGGGTTTGAGAGGCAAGGATGGAAGAGTGCAGTTACATTTCCTGTTTAGGAAGAAGTAAGAGTGAAGATGAGATTTGAAGTTATTGAGGTTATTGCAGGACCATAGAAAGGAGGACAGAGCGTTCCATTTTTTTGCTAGGGTAAAGGATATGAGAAGCTGGCCTGCTGGGCGCTTAGGTTTATGAATGGTAAGCAGGTTTTGGTGAGAAGATCTAAGAGGGGAATATGGTTGCAGTATGTTGGATAGTGCGGGGCAGTTTGAGGGTTGGAATAATAATTTGTGGACTGTGGTCAATTGATGAAAGTCAAGAACGTTGGGGAGTTCACGCCAGTTTAGGAAGTGAAGGGAATTGCAATGGTGAGAGGAGGATTTGGCACTGGTGGCAAATCTAGCAATTTTGTTGTAGCATATCTCTAGTTTGGAGGTAAGTGTGGAAGAGAAGTTAGAGAACAGGGGAGAGCCATACACGAGAGAGGGAAGAAGATGGGTAGAGTCAAGAGTTAGTCTAGAGGAAGGAGAGAGGAAGTGGTTGTTTCTGTAAAGTAGGCCAAGTTTTATGTGTGTTTTTTTGATATTCTGCTGAATATGGGAGCTAATTTTTAGCTGATTGTCTATAGCGACACAGAGAAGTTTGGCAGAGTGTACGATCTCTATTTGTGAGTTGTTAAGGCTGGTGATATGAAGGGAGTTTTCATCTAGAGGGGAAGTTTTGGAAGGGGAGAATAGAAGGATCTTGTTTTTTTTGACGTTAAGAGACAGGCGGTTTAGGAGCATCCAGTTTTCAGTAGTAGAGAAGGCATTTTGAGTCCGAGATTGGAGCTCAGCTAGGTTAGTGGTGCTGCAAATCAAAGTGGAATCGTCGGCGTATTGGACAATTTTGGAGTTGGGAATGGCTTTATGGAAGTCATTAATAAAGATGTTGAATAGCAAAGGGCCTAGTATGGAACCTTGGGGTACTCCAGTGGGAGTAGGGAGGAAAGAGGAAGTGGCTTAGCCCCATTTCACTGCTTGGGATCTGTTTGAAAGATAGCTGGAGAACCAAGAAAGGGTGTCTTGGGAAAGGTTAAGGTTGGAGAGATGATGTAGAAGGTGGGTATGGGAGATTGTATCAAAAGCTTTAGATAGGTCCAGCAGGATGGAAGAAATTAATGACCAGAGTCACAGGCTAAATTGACAGTATGTAAGAAGGAGAGAAGGGTAGAATTAGTGCTATGTCCTGGGTGGAAGCCGTGTTGGAAAAACCACCTTTAATAACAAAGCAAAGCTTTTGGGCAGAACCCTTCTTTCTTACAATCAAATCAAGTCTGCAGAAATAGAAGCTTATATATAGAGTGCATGATTGTCACATGATTAGCAGCTGACGAAAGTCTGAACGAGAACAAAGTAAAACAAACAAAATAAAAAATAAATAATTGGAAGCCATGTTGGGTGGGGGAAAGTAGTTGGTATTTGGTAAGGAATGGTAAGAGCTGTAGATGGATGCATTTTTCAAGAATTTTGGAGATAGGGGAGAGGATGGCTATAGGGCGGAAGTCGGAGACATTGTTATTTTTGCCACCCTTGTGGAGTGGGAAGATGTATGCAGTTTTGCCAAAGTTTGGGAACGTAAGATTAGAGTATAGATCTATTGATCAGGATACTGATGGGCAGAGAAATAGCATCTGAGGCTATTTTTAAGAAAGAGGATGGAATGCTATCAGGGGCATTAGAGCAAGGCTTTAGTTTGTAGAGGAGTTTCTTTATTAGGTTGGTGGAGACAGGTTTAAGTTCAAAATTAGGGTGATGAGGGGAAGAGAGGGGAGGATTGGTCAGGGAGGGGAGGAGGGTTATTGTAGGTAAAGGTCTTAGTAAGCTCAGCTATGGAGGAGGTGAAGAAGGTATTGAATAGTGTGGCAATTTCTGAGTCAGATTTGCTAGTGTCAGGACAGGGGTTGTTTTTTGTTCCAGGCCTTAAGAGGGAATTAATAGAGTTCCAGAATTGCTTAGGATTTTTAGCATGATTTTCTTGTAGTTTTAAGTAGTATGACTTTTGTCTTTAATGACTTGTTTTTTGGCTAGGTTTCTCAACTGTTTATATTTTAGTAATGTATCAGGTTGGTTATTGCGGAGGTAGATTTTCCTGGTTTTATCTCTTTGTAGCATGGTGTTTAGTGTCTTTGGTGAACCAACGAGAGGTTTTAGTTTTAATTCTTTTATTTCTTATTGGGGCCAGAGAGTTGAGGATTGTTAGGAATGTTGAATTATAGTAGTCAATGGCGTTGTCTAGAGGAAGAATTTTTAGGGGGTTCCAGTTGGTTAGCTTGAGAGAATCCGTGAAAGTAGTGGAGTTAAAGTTAGTAAGGTTGCGAGTAGAAATGTATTGATGGAAGTGTGAGGACGAAGGGAGTAGCTCAAATGGTGAAGGCAGGGAGGTGGTCTTCTAGAGAGTCAGGAATGACTCCTGAAGTTATGGTTGTTAGGATGAGTTACTAGGATCCAGTCAAGTATGGAGCTAGGGGGGTAGGTTTTATTAGGTCTACTAATGAAGGTGGTAAGTTGAGTAAAGGTGAATAGGCTAATTGTTGATGTGGGATTGGGGTTATTGATTTTTCCCCAGTCAATATTTACGTCTCCTAGGATGTAGGTTTCTAGTTTAATGTTGGAGGAGGTCCAGGAGAGAATGTCTTCTAGGATGTTAGTGTTACTGCCAGGAGGAATGTAGAGGGAGATGATGCAGATGCTTTTATGGATGTTTAGTTTTAATAGGCCAATAACAAGTTCAGCATTAGAGAAAGAAGGGATATGGTTGGGATATGGAGTGATGGATAAGTAGTTGGAGTAGACTAAAGCTACACCACCACCTCTTTTACTTGGGCGGTCAGATCGGCGAGAGTGAAATTCGGGTGGAAGGAATTAAGAATCATTTATATGAGGTTTTAGCCAGGTTTCAGAGATGGCTAATATATCTGGTTGGTTGTGATTGAGCCAGGGCATGAAAGAGTGTTATTTTATTTAGTAGGCTTTGGACGTTGATGGTGGGGGAATTTGAGGTTTTTATTAGGGGATTTGTTGTTGGAGCTGTGGAGATATGTTTGAGAGGAGTTGGGACCAGGATTGGGGTGGATATCGCCGGCTAAGTGAAGGAAAGAGGTGAGGGGGAAAAGTTTGTTGTGTTTTGATTTGGGTAAAGGAGTTTGGTAGAGTTTTATTTTGAGTTTAAAGTCATTAGTTGAGTTTGGGAACAATTTTATTTTTAGGAGGAGGATAGGCTGGGAGGGAACTAGGTAGGCTGCAATATTGTGATAGTGGGATGTAAGGAAGTTGTGAGGTGGAGTAGGGGAAGAGTAAGTAAAGATGAGTATAAGAGGTTGCATGGTAAAGAGGTAGTAGAAGGAAAAGTAATGTAAAGGAGGTGAGGATTGAAGCAAGGGGGAAGGGCATTGTTAGTTGGGGATGAAAGAGAAGTAGAAGACTATAAGGTGATATTTTTTAGGTAGGGGGTGTGGCAAAGATAGGTGAAGTTTAGGAAAGGATGGGGGAGAGGAGTAAGAGGATTGGTTGGTGGTGGGAGGGATTAGCAGGAGGGGGAATAATAGGGTGTGTGGCAAAGATAGTCAGGTGGAGTGGAGGAAAGGGTGGGGGAGAGGAGTAAGAGGATTGGTTGGTGAAGTGGGAGGGATTAGCAGGAGGGGGAATAAATGTAGGACCACTGGGGGTGGGTGGGATTTGGGGGTAGGGGAGCGGAGTGAGCCCGAAGGGCGAACGGATCGGGTAGAGCCAAAGGATGGACAAGCACAGTGAGAAAAACAATCTGTAGCTGTAAAGACTACAGCAGAGAGGTAAGTGTAGCTAAGGAGAATTAAGAATCTAAACCAGAAAAGGTAATAGTGGACAAGGGTAGGAGTAAGTGAGGTGAGACAGGAAAGGATAGGAAAGAACACTGTAAGAAGAGCTATAGGTAAAAGGGTCTTGCTACGTTCTTAGTCAAGGGATTAATAGTATCAGATTACAGACCAATTTATGGGTATAGTGCCACCTAATTCCACATCTTCAAGAGCGTGACCTTTTACGTATGCTGATCTTACTCCATTTCTTCCTTTCAAGTGCTGCCTTGAGATGGAGTTCTCAGAAGCTACCGATAGACTTGCTGTTTATTTTTCCTCTATCAGATGTAGCCTTTTTAATCTTGTCTGACTTTAAGATGCATGGGTGAGGGTGGGATGGGGTGGGGGGACTGAGAAGGAATGTGACTGCATTCCATTTTGATGGTAATGCTAGTGTGTACCTGCTCATTGACGTACAAAGCATGGAGTATATTTTAACTTGAACTCCATGGGACTCTGATGTCTATGTACTTTTATTTAATTGAATGATTCCTTTTAGTTTATTTTTTATGTGCTCTCTTTGTATAACATGTCATTTTTCTACTGGTTGTATATATTGTAGGTAGAGCCACCTGTATTTGTTATAGACATTTCCCCCAATGAGCATCTGAATTCATTTATTTCTTCTTTCAGGTTGATTTGATCTCCTTGTTAGTAAATTTACAGATGGGGGGGTTAAAACATTTAAAGTTGTATTTAATATGGTTATATCCCAATATGTGATCCCGCACTAAGAACTACCAGGCAGCAGTAAGCTTGAGCAGTGTAGATGTGTTGTTAGTTTTACCAGTTAGGCCTTGTTTGGATAAGAAGATACACATGTTGCATTAGTATAGCTGTGTTGTCAGTTTTACCAGCTAGACCGCATTTGGATAAGAAGATGCACATGTTGCATTAGAGTAGAGATTGATACCTAACAACAGAGCACTGAGATGTGGAAGAGTTAGTAGTAGTAAGTCGTTATTTCAGACCATGCTTTTATGCAGGGAAGGATGCCATGGTATGAGAGAACAGGCTGTGTGAACACTGTTGTTGTAGTAGCTGGGTTTAGCTGCTGGCTAACAACAAATTAAGGAGTGTGAATGGTAAAAAGTTCATAATGTTTTTGTGGAGTAACTTGCCTCTCATTGTTTCATCAGGTTTATCTCCATGCTGTGGTACGCGATGCCCATGGACGGAAGATGAGCAAGTCACTTGGAAATGTCATAGATCCATTAGATGTTGTCAATGGAATTTCATTAGAGGTATGTTTCTTCACTTGTTTGAATGAAATTCTTTCTTGGACTGGCTTAGTTTATAGATGTAAGAGTGAATCTGAATGTACAAAGTGCTCAATTTTCTGTTGTATTTGTATTCTGTGACTGGGAACAGAGTAAAGGCATAGTGATATGACCCTTCTTAGTGCCTTTTGTTTTCTGTCGTGTTCCTTGTAGAGATGGGCGCAAGACTGATCATCCGCATTTTTTTTTTCTCTGTAGCAGGTATGCAATTTATTTTTGTCTTTGTTGACTGGGAAAAGTCTGACTGGTTAAAACCCGTTTTCTGTGGAGGCCTGGAGAGAACGGCTAGTCAGTTAAGTTACACATTATGCACATTTGTAATTGCAGGGTAAAACATCTGTACATGAGGGTATTTAGTTGATTTTTGTATATTTCTTACATGAACATAGTAATTTAACACAAAAAAGAGAGAAATTAACATACTGATTAATTACTGAAAGAAAAATAAAATACAATAATAGTAAATGCATTTATAGCATGATGGCTGCAGCATGCAGGGAAAAGATCAAACTGGGATGTTTTTGAGGTTAGTAATAATTTACAGACATTCAGGTAGTAATGTAGCTTACAAACTGATGAGAGATAGGAATGGGGACATGATGGAAATGAGCAGAAAGATAAATGAACAGAGGAGGAAATTGCAGCTAGTGGTGAGAGGTGAAAGCAGGAGGAAGACTGAGACTTTAGGAAATTAGAACAGTATGTGGAGGAGTGATGAGTACAAAAGATTGAAGAGCAAAGTGGCTGCAAGAGTTGGGGAAAAGTAATCTGAGTAAAACTAGCCAGGTGAGTAGTTAGAACAGAGCCATTTTGGCATATATGCTGTTTAAGCAAAGTTTTGAAACTAGTTACGTTTCCTTTGTGCTTTAACTATGGGGATTGCTTTCCAGAGTTTTGACAAATGGCAATAGAGAGTCTCCTGCAGTGTTGAATGTCTTACTGATACATAGTGCAACGGTCTCTAGTGGGTGAATAGTACAGTAGTGCATTTTGTAATGATGGGTATTTGTTTAGAGAGTACAGTAGGTTGTGGGCAGTGATTATTTGTGAGTATGCCAACTGGTTTGGGGTTCAAGGCAGTGTTTTGTGAGGTTGGTTGCAAATGGAGGCAGTTTGTAGCAGCAGGAGGCTAGTTTATATATAGTACTGATATTTGTAAGAATAGGGGAAGCATATACAATGGGTATGAAAAGTGTACACATCCCTGTTAAAATTCCAGATTTTCATGATATAAAAAAATGAGACCACAGTAAATAATTTCAAAACTTTTCCTACCTTTAATGTGACCTATAATCTCTACAATTCAATTGAAAAACAAATCTGTTAGGGGGAAAAATATAAAAAATGTACAATATGCTGGTTGCATAAGTGTGCACACCCTTAAACTAATACTTTGAAGCACCTTTTGATTTAGTTACAGCATTCAGTCTTCTTGGGTAGGAGTCTGTCAGCATGGCACATCTTGACTTGGCAATATTTGCCCATTCTTCCTTGTAAAAGTGCTCCAAATCTGTCAGATTGATAGGGCATCTCTTGTGCACAGCCCTCTTCACATCACCCACAAATTTTCTATTGGATTTAGGTGTGGGCTCTAGCTGGGCCATTCCAAAACTTTCATTTTCTTCTGGTGAACTCATTCTTTTGTTGATTTGGATATATGCTTGGGGGTCAGTGTTGTGTTGAAAAGTGAAATTCCTCTTCATCTTCAGCTTTCTAGCAGACGCCTGGAGATTTTGGGCCAAAAGTGACTGGTATTTGGAACTGTTCTTAATTCCCTCCATCTTGACTAAAGGCCCCAGTTCCAGCTGAAGAAAAGCAACCCCAAAGCATGATACTGCCACCACCGTGCTTCACTGTGGGGATGGTGTTCTTTTGGTGATGCAAAGTGTTTTTGCACCAAACGTACCTTTTGGAATTGTGGCCAAAAAGTTCAACCTTGGTATCATCAGACCATAACACATTTTCCCACATGCTTTTGGGAGACTTGCTCTATTTTGCAAATTTTAGTCTGGCCTGGATGTTTTTCTGTGTGTAAGAAAAGGCTTCCGTTTTTACTCTTACACTGTAGTCCAGACACATGGAGAATACTAGAGATTGTTGTCACGTGTAGTACATAACCAGTACCCGTCAGAAATTCCTGCAGCTCCTTCAGTGTTGCTGTAGGTCTCTTGGCAGCCTCCTGACGAGTTTTCGTCTTGTCTTTTCATCAATTTTGGAGGGCTGTCCAGTTCTTTGCAACGTCACTGTTGTCCCATATTGTCTCCACTTTTTGATGACCGTCTTCACTGTGTTCTATGGTATTTCCAATGCTGTGGAAATTTTTTTGTACCCTTCTCCTGACTGATACTTTTCAACAGTGAGATCCCTTTGCTTTGTAAGCTCTCTCTGAACCATGGCTTTTGCTGTAGCAGGCAACTGAGTAAATGTCAGGAAAATCCTACTAGGACAGCTGAACTTTATTTGCTGTTAATCAGTCTCTTTAATTGATGGCAGGTATGTACCCAAGAAGACTGAATGCTGTAATTGAATCAAAAGGTGCTTCAACAAAGTATTAGTTTAAGGGTGTGCACACTTATGCAACCAGCTTATTGTACATTTTTTATATTTTTCTCCTAACAGATTTGTTTGTTTTTTTAATTGAATTGTACAGGTTATAGGTCACATTAAAGGTGGGAAATGTTTTGAAATGATTTATTGTGGTCTCATTTTTTTATATCACAAAAACCTGACATTTTAACAGGAGTGTGAACACTTTTTATATCCACTGTAGTGGAGAAAGTGGGAGGTATGTTACTGCTAAAGGTAGTCCTTGTCTGATCTCTCGGGTAGTTTTGGCCCTATAGTATGAGCTGAGTTTTTGGTGGGTTTTCTTTATTGAAGTAAGTGGTGAACAAATTTGAGGTTGTCATCTAGTATGACTCAGAGTAGTTTAGTTTGGCTTATGGTTTCTATTTTCGTGTCATTACTTGTAATCTGAAATGTGTGTTTCTGGTTTCTGGTTACGGTGCTTTGGAGTAAATAGAAGAAGCTTTTTATTTATTTATTTTTTTTTTTGCATTAAGCAGCAAGTTAGGAGAAACACCCATGTGTTCGCCACATCACTGTGCATCAGACATTTTGAAAGGTGCTTTCTTTTTGTACGTCATAGTCTGTCAGGTATTGAACATACCACAGTCCCAACGGACACACACTAGGTGTGAGATACTAAAATTCCTGTAGTGTTTGTGTCTTTTGGTACCAACTTTGCGTCAATTTAATTGCCCTTCTGTGGTCTTTTTTCATTTACTTCATTTTCTTATTGACATGGATTTAACTTGAAATGGTGTCTGTTAAATTACTTGTACAGAGGACTTAACTGCTTCCTTCTGCAGTGCTGATGACCTTGGATCAGGTATTGAGGTCAAGTTAGAAGGCTGGCTGTGGGGTGGGAGAGGTATTGATGGACTTTGCAGGTGTCCTTTTCTTAGTAGGCAGAGAAGGTGTGGGGATGCACTTCCACAGTGTTCAAAGAAGATCATTGGTTTAAAGGTGGCATTCCATGTTATAGAAGGGAAAAATGAGAGGGTATGCATTCCGTTATATGGGGATGGGGGGAATGAGGACATGAATGATGCGCAGAAAGCGTCTTTACTGAATAGATGTCTTTATGTAAGCGTCATAGGACATCCTGTTAGTCACTCATATGTTATTCGTACAGAGTTGGTTTATTTTTAGACATTACCTGTACAGAGGACTTGACTGCTTTCTTCTGCAATGCTAATAAACTTGTCTCAGATATTGAACTGGTGTTAGAAGGCTGGCTGAGGGGTGGGAGAGGTATTAAGTGATTTTCCAGGTGTCCTTTTCAATTTTTGGGTTTTGGTGCTTTGTTCTATACTGGGCAGTCATGCACTGGGTTCTTGTTTTTCAGATCATTTAGTCTGCCCCTGCAGTAAATTTTAACTGCTATATTTGTGGTGGTTTCTGTCTCCTAGCTAATTTGTTTACTATCCTTCCCACCCTGACAGTTGTAACAATCCTTTTGCAGATTCCTTATGCTGTCCACAAAAAGGCATACTCTGTGTTGCTGTTCTTTGAAGTTATAGAGGTCTTAAAGAGGATTGGTTCTAGTACTGATGCTTGGTTTTCTCATCTGGTAACCATCTTCCATCTATATTCACAGTGTCTGTCTGCTTTCTTTCATTTGTTTATTTAACAGGGTAAGTTAACTAATCTATGTTGGTCCTTGCTAGCCACAGTGGCTGCATTATCTGAATGAATGGTACAGAGCAGCCAATTCAATCAAATTTTTTTGGGGAAGTGGGAGGAAATGAGACCACCCAAATTAAAAACAAAGATGGGTAGAACATGCACATTCCTGACAGATTGTAACTGGTGGTCATGTTTGAATTTGCAGAACCAGGAACTGTGAAGTAGAAACATTGCATAACTGTGTCACCTAAGTTAGTTGTCTTCTGTTGGCCTACATTTGTAACCTCTGAAACAGCAAAGGAATTATGAAACTCTCACAGTCCCTATGCAAATTTCATAAAAATATTAACTTGACGCAGTCTTACTGGTTTGAATGCATGTTTTAGCTGATAATGCAAAAATTGGTTCTGTATTGCTATACATTAAACCCATTAGGTTTTAGAGCTTACTGAAAATTAGTTCATCTTTATCAAGTTATAAATTTTTGTTTTGTTGAGCATATAAATTGTTTTGTCGGTAGTGTTTGCAAGAGTTAAACCGTAAGAGAATACAAATTTTAAGTCTCTTGTTTATTAAGACTAGTCTTTTATGTGGACACTTTGGTGTAGCAACAGAACATCTGAACCCATACCTCTTAAGGTAATGCTGTTTTTCTGATTGTAGGGCCTGCATGCCCAGTTATTGGAAAGCAACTTGGATCCAGTAGAAATGGAAAGAGCCAAAGATGGACAGGTAACAGCAGGTTTGCTTGTACATAAGACAATGATGCAACTGTAACGCATGTTATCTGATGTCATATGCTTGTGTCTTTCTATGGTTTCCTGATCTGTAGTGCATATCCTGAGTTTGAATATTTGAAGTCTCCATTATTTAACCAGTTTGTAAATATTTAAATGTGCCGGCTGTTGCAGGAAACGTGTTTGGTTCCTTTCATTCGTTCTGATAGCATGCCATGTCTGCATTTTGCCTTGTCCATTATTCTTTTAATATTTACAAAATAAGCACTGAACAGAACGGGGTATGCAACTGGTCTCGTCTTTGCTCAGTTTCCTTCCATGTGCCTTCAGTTTTGCATTCCAGTCTCCTGTCGTTTGATGAAGTTCCTGCTCAGAGTCCACTTGTAGTGCGACATCTGCATACAGCAGCATTGTTGATCTATCTCCTCTAACTTCTGTGCTGATGTAGTCTTTAAGTATGAATAACAGGGGGCTGAGAGCTGAACCCCAGTGCCACTCTGATTCCAAACACTGATCGTGTTTGTGTCATTGTAAGTAGCCTACATTAATCCTACCAATATTTCCAGGACTTCAAGCAACTGCAGAGCTGCTCAGATCAGCTTTCTTAGGACCTTGTTATATGCTTTTCTGAAATCTAGGAATCCCAAATTTAACTCTTTCCTAATCTCCAACTTCTCCACTATCTGTCTCACTGCAAGCATCTGGTCGATCCTGATATTCATTTGTCAGTCATGCTCTTCATCATGTTCCTGCAGTGTGACAGGAGTTCCATACCTGCTGCCTGTAGTTGAGTGCCCCTTTGGTTCTTCTACATTATCACTTGAATGCTTATTCCCACTTGTCTAGGATCTCTCTTTCAATATCACAATGAGTACAGTCAGCAGAAATTTCCCCCATATCTCCCAAAACAAATTGGATCTGGTGTGACTTCATCTGAGCCTGTTTCTGTCAGACTTCATTTTTCTTAGTGTTACGCTGTACTACTTCTAGGATGAGTTCTTCCACCTTCATTATAGACTATGCATGAGGCAGTGCAGGCTCTGTTGTTTTTTTTTTTTTTTTTTTTTTTTTTTTTTTCTTCATTCAGAAGTGCCTGGAAGTAACTCCTTCCATCTGCTTTTGTTATTCTCTGGAATGGTGAGCAAGTCGATGCTGGCATCCCTTATGAATGGTATCTGATGACTGTTCTTCGAGGTTTTCCATGCCTTATCTCTGGATTTTAATAGGGCTCTAGTGGACTTGGTAAGCCAAGGAGCTGAGTGGAGTTTAGCTCTAATAGTTCTTATGGGGGGTTTTTGGTCAAGGACCTTAGTGAAAGTAGTATTAAAATAGTTCACTGCTAGATCCAGGTTCAGGGTGTGTAGTGGTTCCCAGTTGCAAAGTAGTATTAAAATAGTTTACTGCTAGGTCCAAGTTCAGGGTGTGTAGTGGTTCCCAGTTACAAAGTAGTATTAAAATAGTTCACTGCTAGGTCCAAGTTCAGGGTGTGTTGTGGTTCCCAGTTACAAAGTAGTATTAAAATAGTTCACTGCTAGATCTAAGTTCAGGGTGTGTAGTGGTTCCCAGTTACAAAGTAGTACTAAAATAGTTCACTGCTAGATCCAGGTTCAGGGTGTGTAGTGGTTCCCAGTTACATGTAACTGGGAACCACTACACACCCTGAACTTGGACCTAGCAGTGAACTATTTTAGTACTACTTTCACTAAGGTCCTTGACCAAATAGCCCCCATGAGAGCTATTGGAGCTAAACTCCACTCAGCTCCTTGGCTTACTAAGTCCACTAGAGCCCTATTAAAATCCAGAGATAAGGCATGGAAAACCTGGAAGAAAGACATTAGCCTTTCTAAACAAAACTATCAATACCTTAGAAACCAGGCTAAACAGCAAACTAAGCTTGATGAACAAAACTACTACCTAAATATCCAAAGCAAATACTCCCAACAACCCCCAAAAGTTGTGGCATGCAATTAACTCCCTACTAAAACCAGGAAAAATCACCACACCCACTCCCACCTTAACCTCCACAAATACAACTATCGATTTATAGCCACAAAATTCAACCATTTCACCAAATCCATTAACTCTCTATCCACTCAACTAGCCAAAAATAGCTACACACCCATGCCTAGAGCCCCTAACAATTCTTGCTCCCCTTACCTTCTCACCTATACCAACCTCTACAATAAAGAAATACCTCTTAAAACTGAAACCTACTTAAAACTGAAACCCACTACTCTCGCAGCAGATGGGCTACCAGCACATTTCCTAAAAATGGTGGCCAACTCCATAGCCTACCCAGTCTCAATCCTCATCAGCCGCTCTGTACAGGAATCCTATATCCCTCATCAGCAGAAAGTCTCCTATATCATTCCCCTTCATAATGGAGAAACCTCTTACGATTTCTCAAACTACCACCCCATTGCCATACTGTCGCCTTTATCAAAGATGATAGAAAAATGCATACACTCTCAAGTCATGCATTTCCTAAACTTATCTCCTCTCCCCTACATAACATGGTTTCTGTCCACACCACAGGACAACCACCGCCCTTCTGTCCTTCACAGACCTGGTTAACCAGCATAGTAATAACAACAGATTTGTATCTGCCATATTCCTTGACCTCTCCAAAGCATTCAGTGTGGTCTCTCACTCCATACTAATAGAGACCCTAACCTCCTTAGCCTTCACCCCCAACACTATTGCTTGGTTTAAAAATTACCTATCAGAATGACAACAAGCTGACCAGTGGCAAGGAGCTTTATCACCTCTGCTCCCAACCACCATTGGTGTACATCAAGGCTCCATATTAGGACCACTACTCTTCTCTATTTTCACCAATAACCTACATACATGTACCCTGCAGGCCTCACTAACCTAGTACGCAGATGATTCCACCCTAATATCCTCAGCCCTATCCCTGACCTCCCAACAACACCTCACCCAGGAATAGTTCACCTCAGTAGAAAGATGGATCACTAATATTCAACTCCTCCTAAATCCTAACAAAACTAAACTACTACTATTCACCCCAAACCCATCAAAAAACACTCCACTCTCCTTCTCTATCTCCTCCAATAATGGTACTGTCATTTCTCCCTCTCTTCACACCAAGCTCCTTGGCGTTGAAATAGACAACAACCTCCACTTTGACATTCATGTCTCTCAAACTATAAAACAGGTACACAAAAAAATGGGTTCCTTGTACAGACAAAAGAACTTTCCATCTAATCAGACTAGAGTCACCCTAGCCCAAACCCACCTTCTTTCCTTACTAATGTATGCGGCCCCAATTCTCACTTAAGTTAGGAAATCTGACCTAGAGAAACTTGAGTCCTGTTATAACAAAATTGCCAAGTTTGCCAAAAACTCCCCATTTAGAACCCATCACTACATACCTCTTAGACAACTTCAATGGCTTGAACTGCTACAGTTACTACTATATCACCAACTTGTCATATATCCTACAACAACCTAAAACAACCTGACAAAATTCCCACTCTAAGGCAATTACTGACCAACTGCACTCCAAATCAGCCACTCCCCTCTGCCAACAAATCACTCCTCACTATTACCTCAGCTAATAACACAGCCAGCAAAGCTCTCTTTTCATACATTATAGATAAAACTTGGAATAATCTCCCTCCATCTGTGACTTCTGCATCTAATGCTTCTCCATTCAAAAACTCCCTTAAAGCCCACCTTACAAGTTCTTGGCTCTGTCCATGTATTACATAGTCCAAAAATCTGGTACCTCTACAACTTTCTCCTATCTCTCTTTGTACATGCCCTAGTAAGCATGGTTCCTCCAAATGTTATCCATGGAAAAACATGTACCTGTTAAAATCTGTTTCTCACTGCTTACAAAATGCACATATGTAAATATTTTACTTATTGGAATTGTCTGTACCGTTTTTTTTTTTCTTTCACCTCTTTCTAGATGCTACTAGTATTAAAAAAAAAATACTACTTCCTACATTTTGTGTAATATGAATATTTCTGTAATGTGTTGTTTTAATGTAAGTGGAGCTTTTCTCCCCGGGCCTCTGCTGTAAATGGACCATCCCGGTAAACAAAACTAAAATAAATAAAAAATAAAATACACTGGAGAATATTTGATTGAATCTCCCACATCTTGTACTAGGTTGAACAGAGGCACATCTTAATTATGTATCTATGTTATGTCTTCTTGATTTTCCTCATTGCCCCCCCCCCCCATGCCCGCTGATTTTAAATGAGTCAGAGTTAGACTGACGAGCACAGATGTCTACATTAGCAAATTTGTTGATGTCAGTTTGTGTCCTTGATGTCAGTACCATAGCCTTTGAGGTATACTCTTTAGATGTTAACTTTGATGTCATTCTCAGTGGCGATGCTGCTGGTGTCTCTGGGTCCTTAGGCCTTGTTTTAGGGTCATTCATTCAAAATGAATCTCTAATTTTGTTGACATTGATGCCAGTCTCGATGGGTTCGAATTTCAGACATTTGGTGCCAAGGCAGTTAATTTTGACCTAGGATCAATAGATTAAATCCCTATTAGAGGACAGGAAGTTGAGATGGTTTTGATGGGCATTGACATAATGGCAGCAGGGTCAGTAATCCCTTAGTCTTCTAGAGCAGTGTCTGTGTCTGCAACACGTCTTCTCTCAGCACCTGCACTCTCCATGACTTTGGCCTTTACCTGAGATCATTTCTTCTGTAGATCTTTGACCGTCTCCATTTTCATTGAGCAAGACATTGGAGATTATGGGGCTTAGGAGCCTTTTGCAGGTTCACTTCCAGATATTTGGACCAGTTGAGGCTTGTTCATCCTTGAACCTGTTATCTCCAAGGACTTATAAGATGCATACATGCAAGAAGTATATGGAGTCTACTCCTGAATCTGTCACCTCAGATATTGATGATCAGTAGGGTGCAGATTGCTCCCATTCCCTAGTTTGGAGAGGTACTTGAAATTATGAGACGGAGAGGGGAATGGTCCATAGACCCCACAATCTGTTTGCAAAAGTTCATGCAGGAGACCTTCAAGACCACCAGCCTTATTCCTGGGTATTCACTCCCACAGACAAAGTAGTCTAAAGTAGTCTAACTGGTAGTTAAGTCTGCATGGGAAGATTCTGGTGAGTTGGGGCAACTAATAGTCATCTGTCCACCCAGAGACTGAACCTTTTAGACTTGGAACTGACAACTTTGATTTCATTTTGGCTGCAGCTGCCATTAAAAAGGTTCCAATTCCCCAGAGCGTAGTTGTCCATCCGCCAAATAAAGAATCAAGGACCATGATCTGGACACGTTCAGATGGAATAAAGAGCTTACTTGCACCCTGGATGACCCATGTTTGATTAGTGGCATGGATGCCAGAGGGGCCATGTGGGGAGGATGGGAGTAAGTGGCAGATGCTGGCTCACTCATCCTGGAGGGGAAGCCCAGGCTTGCTGCAGTAGCAGTGTCACAAGCCTGGCAAGCTCCATGCTGTAATTAGTGTACTGCTTGGTCAGGAAGTTACAGAAGTGCACATGCACCTTCCAAAGGGAGCGTTTGTGGAGCTGGCAAAGCTGACTCAGGATAGTGTGGTTAGGGCAACCTCCTTAGCGACAGTATGATGCTGCACCAGTATCTTCAGTCTCTTAAGTGGCCCCAGATATAGGTTGGGTTGAACCCTGTGGAAGCTAAGGCAGGTCCGTTAGACACAGTGGACAAGGAGAGGAGTTGCTTACAGCTGAAGAGTTTAAAAAAAAAAGAAAAATCCAGCTCCATGGATAGATTTAGGAAGTATCTTCAGCTTTTTCTCTGAGAAAGGTAAACTGTTTCTCTCTTATGTTAATTCCAGAAAGACCAGGCAGACAATTTCTATAAGAGTTGCTGGACCGACAGCTTAAACTTAAATTGCAGTCTTGTCTGTGTGCTGTGTCTTTAATGGCCTCACCATGAGGCTGGTATATAAATCTACTGATCGCATGGCTCAAGCCATAGGTGTTTTCATTGCTCTCTACTGCCAGAGCTTCTTTTGCGCCTGACTCACTTCACTGAGAAAACCAGAGTAACTTTTACTAATGTCTACTTCACTGGTTTTGCACTTTTCATCTCAAATGTTGAGGAAAACTTGAACATAGAAAGGCAAAAAAATATTTTCTGCTTTCAGTGAGGAATTTTATACTCTTTAGTGCACATTACAGCAGAGCCTACATCAGCTCTGGTTCAATGTAACCAGCAACAACAAAACATCCACAGGTCTGAAAGGAGCCACCATGGCCTGGTAACTTGGTAATGTTCAGAATGTTTGCCAGTCCAGTGGCAGAAACAACTGGCAACAAGTTTGTGGTGCTGTGGACCTCCTTCCGTTGGATACTACCAGAACCACAGGGACCATGCCTGACTATCCCATTCTGGAGGCAGTTGGAGGTCATCGTATCTCTTAAGTTGCAGTCATGGCTGGCCATTACACAGCGCAAGGGATTAAGGAAAGTGCTATCCAGGATATCCATTCCAGTTACACTCTCTTCTCTTCCCAGACATCTCACCCCATCAAGTAGAGTGTGGCAAGAAAAGAGGTAATAAACCCCATAAAGAAAAACATCATCTATGAGTTCTCATAAAAACAGCAAGGATTAAATTATTACTCTTTGTTCCTTTTGATACTTCTGTTGGACTCAGGTGGTCTAAACAAATTTATTTCCAAATAAATCTTTCACATGGTCATGATGTAATCCATCCTTTACTGTCTGTAAGAAGGATTTAATCTTTGGAACATATAAATATATACATAAAGATTGCTAAGGACTAAAGGATGTTTCTGCACTTCCAGGTAGTAGCCAATCTTTATCAATTCAAGGCCCTGCCATTCGCTTTCACCTCACCCCTTAAGGTGTTCACTGAATGCATATTAGTTGCCTAAGACTAGGGGCTTCTTACTGCTGTAATGCATGTCATTTTGATTTCTGCTGTGGAGTCTGTCCTGAATCCCTTGTGAGAAGACGGAAGTGTACTCATTCGATATTTGCCCTTTGGGCTGGACCATCTATTTCTTAGCAATTTAGATCTCTGAGAAGGTAAACAAGCTGATTAAAGTCGTGGGATTGCATCTCTTGTTCTTTTGCTCCAGATTCAATGTGTATGCATGGCCAAGGTCTTCCAGGAGTACTGCATTCCACAGAATTACCTTTTTTCCACTCTAAAATAACCCTCTTCCCTTTCTTCATGCTACAGCAGGACAAAGAGAAATTATCAGAATTTGTTTCTCTCGCATGGTATAGGAGATTCCTGTACACATTCCTGCTGATTACAAATTACTTCACAATGTTCAGGGAAGAAAAGCCAAAAGCTCATTTGTATACTGTTGCTTTGGCCATCTGGGTGAAGATGTAGCAGAGATTCAAGACCTATCCTCTTTTCTTCTTAGCCTAATGCTAGCTATAGTCTTCATGATGCCACCCACACCCAAGATTGCAGATATTGTAGTGGACTGTGAGGCACAGAGGTTGCAGAGTTGCCGTGTACTTACATATCTACATTTGTTGTTGGATCCTTGTCTCTTGGCTCAGCAAAAGTGGACAGTTCTATCCAGTTTCACTTTCAGCTTACTTTTCTGCAGCCAAACCAACCACAAGTTTTAAAAGGTCAATATTTGTTAGGAAGCACATCCACATTCCTCCATGCTTTAAGGAAAGTGATCCATCTTGGGAGCGAGCTCCATATAAACCAGATGGAGCTTTGAGCAGTCCTGCAGGTCACGGTGACCCTGGAGGATAAGCAGATTCCAGGTTCTGTCATGATTTGGTTTGACACCAAATTTGCTTAGTTCTATTTAAATAATCAGTGGCCATGCAGTCATATTTCTGCTTGTGGGTCATTGGTGAAATCCTCTTGCTTTCAGGTGTTATCTACCTTGGAGGTGAACATATTGGCAGACACCTTCATTTCTGTCCTAGAACTGAAGAATTGGGCCCCTTACACTGGTTAAGTTTTTATAGGAGCAAGACATCCTGAAGCTTAGCCTGTTTTCCCACTTAAGTATGGCTCACTCAGTCTTCTCCTTCCTGCAGTAGGGTAAGAAGTAGATTGGAGCCTGTAGTAGATGACGTCTTCATCTTCTTGCAATGTTTTCCAATTGCTCACCTTATTTCAGAGTTCAGACAAGGCTAAAATATTCTCTGTCCTCTCCCTTCTGGCCAAGAATACGGTTATTTCAGAATTTTCTAGAGTTACCGAGAACATTCTCTGTACAAACCAATGATGATTCCCTCAGTTGGCATTCTGCATCAGTATGGCTTGTGATTTAGATCCCTTATCCAAAGATATTGTACTTCTTGTTTGGAGCATCTAATCAAAATGAGTAGGAAGACTTCCAGGTGACAAACTATTTCTGACATGTAGATGTTCTGCATAATTGTGAAAGACATCCTGTGCTGCTTCATTGGGTCCGTGTGTAGCCACTTCTGACCTTTCCTTGGCACCTGCATGATTTGGGTCTTAGTTATTCCATGGTCATGGTGCATGTGCCATGTATTTCTGCCAGTCACCAGCTTGTGGAATGCAAGACTGCTGCCCAGAACAAGCTGGTGAAGCAGTTCTTTGAAAGGGTCCTTCAGCTGCATCTCCCATTGAAGAATTCCTGGACTCCATAGGACTTGAATTTTATGACTGGCTTGATTACCATCCTGCTTTTCAAGCTTGCTGATATGCTGGCATTGCAACTCATCTTTTTCCTTGTGACTTTTACCTGTGTCCATAGGATTTTGGACCTTCAGATTTTTATCTGTTGTAAATCTGCTGTTTAGACTAACCTGAATTTCCACTAGTAAATGGTTTCAGAAGTCTCTCTTAGCCACTCCAGCTGTCTCCTGTCCTTGTCCCAGGGCCAAAATCTTTGGAAGAAGAGCACTTCAGGCCATGGATGTGCACTTCCAGCCTAGGTTCTACATGAACTAAGTGCAAGAATTCCAGAAAATGGAAGAATAGAAGGGCTTGCATAAGCTAAACAAATCTTATCAATGCAGATTAATGGCTTTATCTGCTGTCATTAGTCTGTAAACTGCCCATTGGAAAATGCTACAGAAAAGCCACATAGACAAAAGCAACAAGGACTCAAGCATGCTAGAGTTTCCTTTGTGTAATATCTTAAACCTCCTTTGAAGGAGACTATTTTGCCGCCACACTGTTATGGGCATTGGGCATTTGTATAACTGAATATTGCAAGAGAATGACTAAACTGTCCACTAAGGTTCACAGCTGTTTACTAGGCTAATGACTGCAAGGGCCTTTTTAAGCCTAGCCATGCATTCCAAATCTCTGACAAGTTCTCCTACCCCTGATAAGTTTAAGCAGGGGCTTGGAGATACAATTATTTACAAGCAGGGGCCTGGGAGATTAACATATGTTGTATTAACAAGTGCACAAAAAGTTTCAAAACATGTCACATCTACACCTAGTGGGGTTGGACTTTATTAGCCTGAATACATCAATGAATATGTTTAGTAAAAAGCTAAAAAATAAAGACTGTGGCCATTCAGAAGCTGTGGAGCTAAAGTATTTGTAGATTCTTAAGGGGCAATTTGCATATATTCCATAGGCCTCCTTCAAAGGAGTTTTAAGGTATTACACAGTGGAAACTTTGGCATGCCCGGTCTTGCAGATGAGATCAGTGTATTCCTATGCATAACAGCCACAAGGACCTTTTTAAGCCTAGCCATGCATCCCAAATCTCTGACTAGTTCTGATACCCTTGATAAGTGTAAGCATGGGCCTGGACGATGAACCATTTACAGGTTATCTGTGTCCATTAGAGACATAGGTGCCAAACTTTCCAGTTTCCCATCCAGTTGTCCAAGTTGCACTTGCATTGGGTTAGGGAGAAACTCTGCTTCACGTGGATGGGGGCCTGTTCCATAGACTGGGTAGTCTCTGGGCTACATACCTTTCTCTCTAGCAGGTCCTGTTTATATCACAGACAAGGTTAAGTCTTTAGAATGGGTAATTCTTGTGCGGTTTGTTTTGTAGATATGCATACAGGAGGTCCATCAGAGTGGGTCTGACAATGCCCTGTATGCCAGGTATAGATCTCCCCTCAAAAGCCTATGGGAGACAGAATACAGGGATAAGGTCTTGAGGCAGTCTGCATAGGACATTTTATCTATGCCCTGTATTCTTTAGTGAGGAACCCCTGTGGACGTTCCAGTTGTTGGATATGCAAGGTTAGGTACATGCCTAAGGGGGCATTGTACTCAATGATAGGTCTGATGAGTGCTAAATACAGTGGAACAATGACTTCCTTGGACTTCCATGCCTGAGTTTATATGTTACGCAACATAGAATTATTCCCCAACACTGCAGACACGTGATGGTCAAAGGCTCAATTGCTATGCGTGTCCCTAAGTCCCTGACTACTGGGTCATCTCTGAGGTTACCATTGACGGATGACTTCCCAAAGGATACTGTTATGCATTTCTTAGCATTTAGTTTTAGTCCATGGCTCTGATGCCAGTTTTTTGTGTCAGCCCCTCCTGGAGAACATTTGTGTCTGTGTGAGATTCAGTGACTGCTCCTAAGTTGCAGTCATCTGCAAATTTAATCAGCCAGAGACCACTGACATTAGCCTTGACTTCTGAGAAGTAAATGCCAAAAAGGAGCAGTCTAAGGACTGATCCCTGAGGGACTCCACTTGTGACTGGTCTCTTTGTAGAAGTGGACTCCCTAATTTTAACTTCCTGGGTCCTGTCTTTGAGCCAGTTGGCTATCCACGAGGTGACCTATGGGTTTGTACCTAAATTCTTGAGTTTGTCACCAATGCCCAAGTGGGGTATTGTCAAATTACTTGGCCAGGTCAAGGTAGGCAGTGTGAACGATTTTGCCCTCATCCATTGCTTTGGTGACCTTCTCAAAGAAGTCCACCAGGTTGAGTGGACATGATCTGCCCTTGATGAAACCAAACTGGGTTGGGTCCAGTGTGTGGAGGTTTACTATATCTCTCTTGATCATCTCCATGATAATTCTTTCCATGGCTTTACATATAAGACTAGTGAGACTTATCAGTCTGTAGTTTCCAGGGTCTATAGATGGCCCACCTTTGTGCAGAGGGATGACTGTTGCCTTTCTCCATTCATGAGGCATGAAGCCTGTTTGGAGGCTAGAGTTAAATAGTAATTCCAGAGGGCCCCGATAGGTCATGTTTCATGTTGTTTAGAAGGCATCCTGGGATATTGTCTGGGCCCATTGATGCAGTGTTCTTGGTCTTGGTGCATTAAGGACCTGTTCCCTAGTGATAATAGGGGGAGTTATATTTAATGATATTTCCTGAGGGAAGGTTGAGTGGGAGTGGGGTAAAGTTGGAGCTGAATTTATCAGCCAGGAGGTTTGCTATATCTTCTGGCTCAGTATAGGTGGCTCCATTTACAATGAGCTCTGCACACAGTTGTGTATTGCCTTTGAGGTTGTGGACATAGCTAAAGAATACTTTGTGGTTGTCCTTGGCCTGGGATGCCTATTTACAAAGGCTTTCTTTGGAATTACATACGCGTGTGCGCAGAGCAAGTTTTTGTATTTTAGGTGGAGGTCTCCACTTGATGTCTATCTTACAACTGGGGTTTTCAGTTGTATTTTAAACAGTATGTCAGTTGTATTGCCAGCTGTTACTTTTTTCAGTGTGTGTTACTGTGGGTTACTTTAATGCATTCTTATTCATGTACCTTTTGTGTGGAGCCTAGCTGCCTAGGATGCCCCTACAAAAGACTCCTGTTAAATGGGTTGACAAAATATCACTTTAAATTCAAATGTTTTTAATTTGTTTAAGTACAAAATAAGGTAAAAACACCTGGTAAAGTAAACATAAATACTTTAGTCAGACATGCTAGATCAACCAGAGGATGTAATGGATTGCTTGAAGTAAGCCAACATGGACAGTCTCGAAGGAACCATAATGGTAAGTTCCAGAACCATGGTGCCTCATATAGAAAGGAATGATTACCCAATAACCCAAGTCACTTGCAACCCGGGGGTGACAAACTGCTGAGCATGTGGTTGATTCAGTTCTTTTATTTATATGGGACCCAAATCATGCAGGATCAAAAATACCAGCAATAGGATTTTAGAGAAAATATGGAACTGAACAATAAGTAACCATGATGCAGAGTTATGTACTAGTGACAGTCGGTCTCAGTCAGGCAGTTCCAGATAAAGGAGAAGCTGAGTTCTGAAGAAATAAAGAATTGAACTACTACCTACAGATGTCCTCCTGTTCACATGTTGCAGTATTCTGTACAGTTGGATTTTCTCCTCTTGCTACCCGAATGTCCAGCCATTGTTCAAATGTTTCCAGTCACTGTATGGTGCTTGGGACATCTGATGTGATTAGCAGAGCATAGGCCATAAGACTTCAGACATTCTCTGCCACCAGTCGAACGTCTGGTGTTCCTGCCTTCTTGGCCATTGGATATTTTAAAAACTCTGACAAGTACCATGTTGGGAAACCTTTTTTCAGTCGTATGTTAGTTGCCTATTCATGTCATCTAGAAAGAACAAGTGAAAGTGCAGCCGTCAAATTCCACACAGACACCCACAAACTCTGTTCTGTTTAGGCAAGTCACACAACTACAAGGCTTGCCCCATCTCCCAGGTGTTTGTACCAAAGACCTTACATAGTAGACTTTGTGCGCTCAACCTGTATCTAGAGAACTAACGTCTGAAAATGCTAGCATTAGCTATGGAGGGACCTTCTGACTTGATCTGCCAAACCACCTAGAAAAAAGGCCAAGACCGCAAGGCCTGCCACTGTCACTGTGCCTCTGTCATCCGACACTCATCCTGTGGCTGATGTCGGCCTGGACAAATGCTCTGGTCCCACCGCCTTTTGTATAGCGGGTACTGTATCTGAAGCCGCAGAACTCTGTGCGGAAGGCACGTCCACGGAGGCCTTGCGGGCATTGGTCTCTGATGCTGAGGGGAACCATGGCTTTTGGCAGACGAGCCGGATCCCTCTGCTCCTTCCCAGTCATCTGGACCTAGGCCTTCCCCTGTACAGACGCACGCTAAGCCTTCACTTAAAAAGGAGAAGCAAAATCATACTTCTCCTGTTAGGAAAAATCAACCAGATTGGCAGTCTTTTTCAAAACAGCCTCTCTAATGCATTCGTGGCCTTGTGGCCTACTGCTCCAGGAACTTCCACAATCCCTCATCCAGTACTGAGCCCTAGGCCTCAGGCCTCAGATCCTTCACAGGTGGAAGAGATGTACTCAGATTATTCCTCAGAAGAATCTCTCTCGTACACCTCCCAAATCCCTTCCTCACTTGGATATGCTTCTACAGAGGAAGAATCTGCAGAAGCGGATTCCCCTGCAGAAGATCTTACCTTAGGGGAAACAATAGCTAGGACGAGAGAGCACTTCAAGTGGGACTCATCAGAAATGACTGATGTGCAAAAATGCTACTATGAGCTGATCCAGATGGATTCCCCAGCTCCGACGACTGTTCCACCTATACCCCCAGCCTTTCTTGATGCATTCTCTGCAGCATCCTTGAATCCAGATTCCCAACTTCCAGCCCCCCGCAGACCTGATAGGTTTTACAAGGGTCCCGGAGACAACTAAATTCCTGGTAAAATGTCCAGCTGCAGACACAGCCACCATTTCAGTCTCCACTGACAAGGCTTCTAAATTACTGCCCTCTACCACCCCTCCTCCCTGCTGACAAGGACAGCAAGGCCCTGGAGCTTTTGAGTAAAAAGTGTACTCTTCTGCAACTATGGCTTTCAGAACAATCAACTGTCAGGCACACATGTCTAAATTTGCTTTAGCCCTTTTGGAGAAAATTTCCAAACAGCTTTTGGGTATGTCTGACTCTTCAGCCAAAGCTCAACTGTCCTCCCTTGTTTCCCTGACCTCTCAGGTGACCAGACTACTGTCATGTGCAGGTATGATGCTGCTGAGGCCTCGGCTAGTTCGGCATCATCATCTACGACCCTAAGAAGGTATTCATGGCAATGCCTCCAGCCTCTACTAGATGATTTTAAGGCTAAACAAGTATGGTCCTTTAGACAGTTCAGCTCTGTTTGGATCCAAGGTGGCATACCCTTGCAACAAAAAGGTAAAGAGATGCAAAGCATCTGTTTTGTATCTCCAATTCCCAAGTTTCAAAGGAATTGCCCATCCAAGACCCAGTTTATTGGAAGCATTCAGGCCCCAGTTCCTCTTCCAGACCAAGGAAAGCTCCTAGGAAACGGTCCACTACTACCCGGGCTACTCCATCTACCAGCCAGAGGATACCCTTTCAAGACTGGGTAGGTAGTGTGCGACTACCTGCCAAGCTTGAATCCGCCCCCTCTCCCTCTGTCCCTCTCTCCTTGCGTCTCTCACGGTCTTTAGGTGTGGAGACTTGTCAATCCAAACAAGTGGGTACTTTCATTAATAGAACATGGGTATTTCATGACCTGGATCATCCCCCCAAAGAGAAGGGGTGTTCCCCAGCCCCCAAAAGAACAGCTCCACCGCTTACAACCAATTGTGGACAACCTTATGACCCAACACACCATTCAGCCTGTCTCACAGGCTGCTATGGGAAAAGGCTTTTACTCCAGTATCTTTCTAGTACCAAGGAAAGATGGGCCCTGGAGGCCAATTCTAGATCTCTCGTATCTGAATCTCTTCTTGCATGTACCCACATTCAGGATGCTTACATTGCCAAGTCTCTTCCCTCTAATTCAGCAACCGTTCATGCCCACCTTTGACATCAAGGATGCCTACCTCCAACCTCCACATCCCCAGCTTTAGAAGTTTCCTCCAGTTTTCAGTAGTCTCCTCTCACTATCAATTCTTGGCCTTGCCCTTTGTTCTGTCCACAGCACCCAGAGTCTTCACTAAATGTTTGGCACTAGTGATTGCCTTCTGCAGGACTCAAGGGATCCAAATCTTCCCTTACATGGACGACCTACTCATCCAAGCAGACTACAGACAGACCCTCCTGCTCCAGTTGCAGAAAACCATTGCCCTCCTGTAGTCCCTAGGGTTTCAGGTAAATTGCCCAAAATCCCATCTGGACCCTACCTAGGACATAGTGTTCCTTGGGTGCAGAATACGGACAGGCATCATGAAAGCTTTCCTTCCACCCCAAAAGGTGGAAAGCCTGCCACAATACCTACTTTTGGTACTTCAAACCAAGGAAATGACTGCAAGGTAGTACCTCAGGCTCCTGAGCTACATGGCCTGTACTATACCTATGCTGCCTTTACCAAGATTTCACATGGGGAAACTACAGTGGCACTTCAGGTCTGTTTGTACGTAGCACTCTCACCCGCTGGAGACAGGGTGCAACTCTTGCCCTGCCTCAAACAAGAGATCCACTGGTGGCTAACCCAGGTGAAGCTCAACCCGGGCCTTCCACTCCAACCGCCAACACAGGTCATGTACACGGACACCTCAGACCTCGGTTGGGGAGCTGCACTAGGGCTCCTAAAAGTGCAGGGAGTTTGGCCAAAACCAGACAGGAAGGAACACGTCAGTGTAAGAGAAATGAGAGCAATACTACTGGCCTTGAAATCTTTTCATCCCAGGCTCCAGCAGGGACCCTTAAAGATTTACACAGACAATACCACAGTACTGTGGTATCCCAACAAGCAGGGGGCAGCCAGATCTTTCTTACTTTGCAGACTAGCTCTCCTTGTGTGAGAACTGGCCACCAATCAGGGAGTTGCTCTTCAGGCAGTATACATCCCTTCCCAACAGACAGTATACATCCCTTCCGAACAGAACTTTCAGGCAGATTCCTTCAGCAGGCCCATGATAATGTCACACGAATGGATGCTGCACAGGGATGTCTTCTTGGACCTTGTCCACTGATGGGGTACACCTCAAATAGACCTGTTTGCCTGCTCCTTGAACAGGCAACTTCCCTCCTTTTGCACCAGACTGCCAGAACCTCTGGCAATGGCAACAGATGCCTTTTCAATCTCCTGGAAGGGAATGTTTCTCTGCATCTTCCCCTTCTTGCTTGTTCAGAAAGTCTGGGGTGCAGACATCACTTTTATGGCCCACGCTCTGCTAACCACATCAGACGTCCCACACACCATGCAGTGACTGCAAACTTGTATACTGGCTGGACGTTCAGGTAGCAAGAGGAGAAAACCCAACTGTACAGAATACTGCAACATGGAAGAGAAGAACATCTATGGTTATGGTAAGATTTTACACAACTTCTTTTTCTTCAGGTTGTGTTACTGGCTTAATCTGACGGATACTCCTCAGATGGAAACATGATGACCTAATGACAGGTACGACCCAGTCACAAAGTGTCAACTGAGGATGGCACTAGACTTTTATAGTGTCGATCCAAACTTCTTGCCCTCATATATAATTGTAATAAGTATAAAGTAGAAACAATGGAACATTAGAATCCCTCTGGTGGCAGGCAATGCTGAAGCCTCAGCTTTGGAGGTATTGAGTTTCAGATGATTATGAAGTAATCAATGATGAATAGCAACCAAATTATCTGCAAGGTAGATTGTACTATCTCTATACTACTGAAAGAGAGGTGTAGTTTTGCATTATATGCATTTGCAATGATAACTTTTTTTCCTGGTAAGATCTGCTAAAGGGCAGAGTACACAATAAGATCTGTTAAATGGCAGAGGACACAGAATAAACAAAAATTAACTTAAGGGCTTCCCACTTTACATAGGATTGGTATGAGAGGTGTTGAGACTGAACCAGTCTTTGGGTAAGACTGGAAAGGGGGGAAGCAAATCATTCCTGTGCAGTGAAGGAGAGACCACTGTGCGGTACCCTATGCTGCAGAGAGAGAGCAAGTGGGACCAGTGCTGAGTAACAAAAGTGATCTTACCCTAAATAGGATGTACTTATTGCTGTCGCAGATATAAATGAAACTGACCCTGGCTTGGATCCACTAGTCTATGTTTTACAAACTTCAAGATACTTGTAGTAACCTTGCAGTCAGAAAGGAAGTTAGAGAGGCTGGAAATTATGAAGATTATCCAGTTTCAGAAAAGTTGTCTGGGAATCAGGAATAAACAAGAGCCTCCTTTGGTAAAATAACTTTGGACTTTAAAGAGGATCCTTAAATATGATGAATAACTGAGCCCAGAATATCTAAGCAGGAGATAATAATCCTAGAAATACATGGACACAGCCCTTAAGTTGTAAGACAGGTTGAGATAATGGATGCTTTTTAATTAGGAACACGAAACACCCTCCAAATGGAAACTGATATAGCCTCAAATTTTAACTGTAATCACTTCTGGATACATTAGATGGGCAGCACTGTAATTATGACAGCAATCTTTGTAGTGAAATTGAAGGGCCTGCTCACATTGTTGTGGTGAAGGAGTTGTACGAGTTGAAAGGCAGTCTGGATTGTGCAGCCTGTCAGTCACTACCTTGGAAAGCATAGCCAGTCATTTAGTCACTCCCAAGATCTTCCTAGACAAAAAAAAAACAGATCTTGGACTATGTCCGTGAGCATAATGCACATCCACTTCAGGCCTCTTAGTCCACAGTTCATCATTTGGAGTTAAAGGCTTTAACCCCCCCTGCCTTAAGAAGTGAAGCATTGACTTGGGTCACAGATTGTGTTCTGTTATAGGGAAGGATTTGTATGATGACATGCAAGCAAATACATATCAGCAGTGAATGACTTTGAGAGGGTGCAACAAACAAAGTGAAATATTGCTCAAGTTTCAGTATTCAGTCAGCTCAAGGTAAGGGGAGATTACAGGTGCCCACCACTCTTGTCCTATTAGAACATAGCTGTTTTTAAGTTAAAAACAGTAAACATTCCTGTTGTTTTGGGTTCCTTCAGCCTTCAGTGGTACCAATTTCGCAAAGTAAGGCTTATTTAAATGTGTATATATAACTAAATTAACCAGTGAGGTTGTGATTAGTGCCCCAGTGTTACAGTAAATAACACATTCATAAGGACAAAAACAATTGAGTCAGGGCAGAAAAGCAGCTTCAGATCAGAACTAGGCCTACAGAAGGAACTATGGGAAAGGAATTGGTTGAAGGCCACAGAACAGGAGGAGGTAAGACAATTGGAAGAAAGTGGATATGGAACATTTAGACACATCTGTAACAGTAGAGTAAAAGGAATAAGGTAAAGGAAA
Source organism: Protopterus annectens (assembly GCF_019279795.1). Taxonomy (NCBI): domain Eukaryota; kingdom Metazoa; phylum Chordata; order Ceratodontiformes; family Protopteridae; genus Protopterus; species Protopterus annectens. The sequence continues at coordinate 679,185,113 of NC_056743.1, read as the reverse complement.
GGCTAAAATGAAGGGAATATTAAAGGAAATAGAGTAGACACCCCTGTCTTGTCACGCATTCATTGTTCCTCTAATCTGGATTCCTTACCATTCATCATTCTTTTAAAATTTGTTGCTTCTGTCCTTCAAGTGTACCTCTCAACATATCCTAGTTCTTTCATCATTACTCAAGAATCTTCAACTTAGTGTCAAAAGCCTTCTTACTATCAGAATACAGATTGCTTCTTTACCACATCAGTTGTCTACAGGAAGCCCCATTGTGACACCAGTGCCCTGGCCCAGCAATCAAGTAGCCTCAGTCCTCACCACTAACACCAGAGAGGGCATCTCATATATGAGGGAAGGATAACGAATACACCCAGTGAAGTGCAATTTCCCTTAAGAGCGCACAGAGATCACAGTCCGGGGCTGGTCATTCTCTTGCTCCCCAGATCCCCAATAAGACTCCTAACTGGCACAACTATAGGGTCTAGATCTCAGCCTAGTGGGCAAGCTAAATTCTCCAGCATCCTCTGCCCACCCAGTGCTTCGTGTCCCTGCCAAAGTAGCTGACACACACACACTTGAGATAAGAGTTTACACAACCATACAGACACTTCTAGGGAAGGCTGGCACAGGTTCTCCAGCTGTGCCCCTTTTACCCAGACTGTACGGAAGTACCAGCTTCCACCACCCACTAATAATTATCAGCTACTCAAAGGCCGTTAAAAGGGTGTCCAATTATTACTGTGCAATATTATTATCCAGTTAGTAAGTGTGACTAAACATTCTCAAGTCTTATAAGAGTGACTTTGTACAGAATCCTTATATACATGCAATGTACTCTTGGAGCTTAACTTATCTATTCACAAATCAGCTACAGTTAAAAGGTTTTAAAGTGTTTAATAATAAATAAAACCACAAGACAATATTTTCTACTACACAGTCAGTGCTAGTCAAGAGAGTTCAGAGATCACACAGAAATACTTAAAATAATTCATAGTACAGTTCTGACATAACAGAAAGATGCTTAGTCTAAACTTTCTAAATTCTAGATAAAAGAAAACACAAGTCTAAGATAACTTACATAAAACAACAGGCCAAGTGCTGATGAGTTGGATATCAAGACAAAAATGCTTCATAATCTCTAGTTCTCACTGTTTAAATTGAGACTCTAGTTCTGCTAAACATTACATAATCCTTTACACCTTCTTGGTGTTTCCAGGCTGACAGAAACTGCATTTACATTATTTTACACTTAAAGCAATAAAGGACATTCCACATGTAAATTCTGGTCATTAGCTTTAGCCTTAAAACAATAGGCAGGAAGCCTTCATCTAGCCAGACTGGAGCCGACTTGTAAGCATCAAAGGCAGTCATGAAATAATTTTAATTTCAAAGGGCCAACAAGAAATGCCTGACTTGGCTCTCTTTACAGCAGAGGGCAATGTTGCCACATTGTTTGAAGTTCAACATTTCACAGCACACTCTTCCATCCAAAAAACACAAGCCTGCAGTTTAACATTCATATTTACAAATGATAGAATTATCTGCACAATTCTATCTGGCTAGGCTGGCAGCCTTCACCCTTCTCCACCAGTCTTCACACCCTTTTTTGATGTATCTTTAAGGTTTTATTTCATAAATCAGATTTTTTTCTTTTTGTTCGGCAAAATCCTGTATTAATCAATGTCTTCCTGTTAGCGTACGTTTGCTGTACTGCCAAGTGCCAGTTACATAAATTGCTTGAACCCACTTGTTTGCCATATTGCCACTTGGGAGCAGTGTTCTGCAAAACAAGATGTAACGGTGTAGTTTTGACACTACTTTGTTAAACACTTGATCTAAGAGCATACACTTGCTTGACTTTCAGGAGTCAGTAGCAGCTGCTTGGCAGAAAACTACTCATCCACATGACCTGGGAAGGATTGTGTTCCTAACCCATCAAGGAGAGGACCTCTCACGGCTCCACTGATACAGTAAGAGCATATTATTCTCTTAGTCCAGGTCCCTTCTTGATGCCTTCTTGGTCTTTGGTTGAGTTGAAACCGAAGCAGTGCCAGCATGGTGGAGGAGGGTAGAGTATCACTAAAGGCCAGAGCTGACATGGCTGAATCCTGAAAAACAAACTTCAAAAAAGTAGCCAATCTGAGTCTCTCAAGACAATAATGCTTATGTTGGGTGACTGCTACAAATGTCTGCAGTAGAGACATCCGTAGCAAGCACTGGAGGCAGACATTCTTCTGGTGAAATGGGCTTTGAGTACTGCATTTGTCAATGGGAAGGTTAGCAAACTGATTTAAAAATGTAGTGCAGATGACAATCTATTTAGAAATTGAACACCTACTCTTTTTTTTTTTTTTTGTGTGTGTGTGTGTTTTTTTTTTTTAGAGGGATGGTGTGATTTTTTTTTTTCAGTAGTCGAGCATCCTGTAGTGGAAACTAGAGTGATGTTGCAGCTATGTGCTCATATGGGGAGTGCACATGTAACACACATCAGATGTTACTGTATGTTCTTCTCCAATTAATGAAGAATTATCCCCTTCCAAGTTTTGTTTTCTTTTATAAATTAATACTGTTTCATGTCCTTCGTGTCTCCTCTCCCAGTTGTTCCAACATCACTTAGAGTGCTGCTGAAGACAGCTTCCCTGCAAGAGAAGAATCCATTCATTCCTAGGGACACAGCGTGAACTTCATATTGCAAAAATGTATAAATCAAAAGGCCAGCAGAATGGTCAACAGTAGAGGAAGAACCCCCCAAAAAAGAAAATGTTTGCAGCATATAAAAAACTGCAAACATTTCAAAAGGGTTGAAGGGGTTGGTATCTGTTTATTGTAAGTGATTTCCAACATTTGGGGTAATGAGGAACTCTGTGACTTTAGCAAAATAATTCCTTTGTACTGAGGATTTTGGTTTGGTTGGTTGTTTTCCTCTGCTACTTGCCTTTTAGGTTATACTCTGATTGAAATTCAAATGGATGTGTCATTTTCTAGCTTGAAGTTTATTTTAGATTGCTATCTTCTAATGGATTACCAAAACTTTAGTAAAGTTGCACCCTATTTGCACTTCTTTGTACTCCATTAGCTCCCTCCTGGCAAGTCCTTTTCATTTCTACAACTTCAGGGTATTGCATTGGGGGCTGTTTTTGCCCCTTCATACTCTGCTCTCTCTGGATATTTTGTATGCATTTACTTTTATTCTAGACATACAGTTTTTTTTATTATTGGAGGTTAATAATTTTGCTTTACAAAACAGCAAGATTTGGGTTGGATTTTTTTACAATACAAAAGCCAAGTGTACATGATGCAGTATGGGGGGTATGTAGGGGAAAAAGTTGGTAGAGCCGATAGGGGGTAGTTGAATAGAAAAGTGCACATATAATATCCAAGTGGAAAGTTTTTTTTTTTTTTTTTTTAATTTACTAAGTGCTTTCTGCAGTTGGCTTTTTGTACTGATGGGTGCAACAAATGTGGACTAAACACATTGCAGTTTTTTGTGTTGTAAAAACATCCATTTTATATTAAAAATGAACTGTGCTGAAGTGCTGCAAAGAGAGAATCCAAAATTGATTCAGGTGTTGTCTGAATGCCATTTCTTAGTGCTACACTTTTTATGGTAGTTAGATTTGGGACATGCCAAAAGGGTTTTGCAGTGAGTTCATCACAAGGATCATTGTCTAGAGTGTTCACAATATATGGAAATTTAGTGGACAGTTCTCTTTCCAGCTTTCATGAGCAGCCAGAAATGTGCCCATGTGTGCCTTCCATTCTAAGGGCCTACAATCACCTATCTTGTTTGTGTCTGTGAAATGTTTCTAGGCAAAGCTTCAACAGTGATAAGTACCCTGTTGTGGCACCCGTCTTTTCTTTTTCTTATTTCTGTGCTTGTTTAACTTTCATTTGACTAGAACTGATTGTTTTGATATTTTTTTCCGTTGGTTAATGACATCCCCAGAAAAATCACAACCAGCTAGTGTGCTGGGTAGGAGACTGATTCTCCTAAAGAAACCATCATTTGTAGAGTTTAGCTGTCCTTGTTAGAGGTTGTGACAGAAAAATGCTGTAGGAGAACATCAACTCTTTTTGTAGAACACAAGTAAGTGGTAGTGGAGCAAGTGATGATTGCCCCTCCCTAAGCAGATATACCTTCGTCCAGTTGTACACATAGAAAAAAAAGGTTGAAGTACAAACACTGTAAAATGGAGTGATGGGAAGCTGTTAGTGTGAGAATTTGCAGGATCAGAATAAATGGCAGAACACTGTGGCAGAGACAGAGAAGATCAAGGACAGACCCTCACAAATGCATGTTACACAGAGGTCTTCTGGGAAGGTTATCTACCTGTGGAGAACTCCCCAAACAGATCTGTTTGCAATCATCCACAACAGACAGCTAAAGAAATTCTGCCCCAGGACACCTTGTAAAAAAGATCTGTAAGACAGAAGCCTTGTTGATGTTATGTGATCCTATCTCGCCTACATTCTGACTGATGGGTTCGGAGCCGATCCCTCGGCTCCGACTCGGCACGCTTATGCCAAAGAGCGAAGTCTCTTATTGGCTGAGCTTACTATATCCCAGGATGCACCACTACCAGTCCCCCAGATCTCGTTTGCCGCTAACCTGCGAAGACGTGGTCTCGAGCTGGCTGAGCTGAGTAGTAAATTTACTAACTTTTTCTGTCAGTTTTTTTTGCTGTCTTGTCACAAAAGCTGTTTTAACGGCTATTCTTCACTTTTGTGTGTGTTTGGAGTTTGTTAAAGACTTGTTGTGTGATTGGGTTGAGTTGGTAGGCCTCCTTCATCTTAGGGCCTTCCCGGTCAGTCAACCCTCCTAAAACCTTACAGGGTTTCAAAGTACCCTTGTTATTTGCAACGCTTTTCAGCGATAACTGTAACCTATTATTAGGTAGTGTCAAACAGAAAGTCAGTTTGTATTTTTCTGTCAAAGAGTACTGAAATTGTTTTGCCATAATGTCTCAAAATCCTAGGCCTTCGGGCTTCAAAAAATGCACCAAATGCAATTTCAAAATTTCTATCACAGACGATCACTCGCTCTGTGTGTATTGTTTGGGTGCAAAACACTTACAGGAGTCATGCAGCGTGTGTCACGCTTTTTCCTCAAGGGTCCTCCAGGAGAGGAAAAATAAACTGATTCTTAAGGGTTAATAAAACCTTCTTTGAAGAAGCCTTGGCATCCTCTCCTTCTCCGGCTAAAGAAAAGGCGTCGGTTCCGACCAGTCCGTCGGATCCGACCGCCAAAGACATAGGCAGGCCTCTCCTTTGGCTCCAAGGACTTGAGCCGAGGACGGAACGGTCTGCCTCGATGCCACCAGTCTCGACTCCTCTGGCTTGAGCCGATGGCTGGGGCATCGAGGCAGGTCACCTTCGCCGGCTCCACTGGTCTCGGAGCCGACAATGGTCGCCCGCTCAGACACTTCCTCCTCGGCGCCAAGTCCACCTCGGCACCGATGGAATCTAGTGTGTGTATTCCTTCGCCGATAGTCATCGAGTCGCCTCGGAGCCGGTCCCCTAGCCCTTTGGGGCCGTTGGAAGGCCGTCTCGAACCCGTTCAGTTTCCTCTCGGTCTTCGAGGATGTCGGATTCAGATATAGACAGGGTGCTCCAAAGACTGTTCCAGTCCCCAGTCTTCCAAAAATTTGTTTCGGTTCCGACCCAGTTGGCTTCGGAGCCGATAGCCCTGGCCCACCCATTGCCATTCCTCCTCCGACTGCTTCGGCTCCGTCGGAGCAGGTGCTGTTGGAGCTGGTGGAGATCTTAGGGTCGGCTCCGACCCTTACTCCAACCAGACGCCGGGTCCGAGTTTGGTACACGGACTTCTTCGGCTGGACCCGGGGTGATGTTTGGGACCTATGCTTGGTTCCGAGCCTCCCTCGGTGCTTGCTGCGGGACTTCCGTCGGCTATCATGGCTCCGGGGACCGGACACTCCCAGGATTCTGGGGTCCGGCTTTCAGAGCCATGAGGAGTGCCGCCAAGTCTTCTTGACCATCTCTCCGGCTTTACCGGCACCTTCCTGGGCGTGGAGACTGGGTCTTTGGCAGTTCCCTGTCCGTAGGCAGCGGAGCCCCTGGGCCTGAGGTTACCCCATTGGGGGTTCCCCTCCTCCTGAGGGTTCTTTAGAGTTGTCTTGAGGGTAACCGCCAAGGAACACATCGTGCAACAGGAAGCACGTGGACTCCCCGAGTCTATTACATCGGACACTGATTTTGATGATGCAGAGGGGTCCCCAGTCGTCCTCGGATGATGTCTCATTTGCAGACATCTTAGAGATCCTCAAACAAGCTGGATATCCAAACCCCCTCTGCTGATGAGTGAGGGGTCCTCAAGGCCTTTGGGGCTGAGCCCTCCGCCTCGTGGGTCTCTCCGCCCTTCGACCTCCTGGATTTAGTTTGTCGGAGGGAACATCCAGATACCGTGGAACCAGTCCCTTCTCGTCCAAATAAATTTTTGTCTGCCCCACCCGAGAAGGAGTTCCTCACTAAAGGCGTGGCTGTAGATGCCATGGTGGTGGCATCTGCTACACAACAGGGCGTGGCAGAGGCTTCAACGTCCGTCCATCCTCGTAATAAGGAGTCTAGGAGCATGGACAGGTACAGGAAGCGCACCCTGACTTCAGCGGCCTTTACTTTAAGGTCTCTGAATTATTTGGCACATTTTACCAGGCTTCAGAGGGATCTGGTCAAGGAGTTGTCAGATTCCCTCTCGGTAACCTACCTGAGCAGCTAGCCCAGTCGGTTAGCTCTCAGTTGGCTATCCCGTCAATTTCTAACTCGTCCATGAGGCTCATTTCCTATGCGGCAAGGGGCGGTAGAGCGGCAGGCACAGGCGTGGCTCTCGGAGACAAGCCTGGCTCCGCTTGTGTCAGTTTTGGAGGCCTTCAAGTCTTCCTTCGCCGACGCTCCCTTTGATGGGTCCTCTTTGTTTGGACCGGTTAAAGACACCCTTACCGCTATGAGCAAGAGGGAAAAACTTTATCTGCCGTAGGTGCCCGTTATTCCACTCCCTTCGGCCTTACCCCAAGGCTAAAGGAGGGAAGATGTGGTTCCAAATCTTGTAAGTTTTTCCCCAACAGCAGGAAGATTCCTTCCAGAGGCAGAGGACGGGAAATTTTTCTGGGAGACGCCGTCCCAGAGGCGGCAGAGGGCCCGCAATTCTGGAGACCGCGAGTCCTTTCGTGGCTCTTCAGCCTCCCACACATCATGAGGGATTGCCCGGCTGTGCTGCTCGAGCCAGTCGGGTGTCGTTGCCAAGCATCTCAAAGCCTGGGAGTCAATCACTCAGGACAGATGGGTGCTTCGGATCATTGCCGGAGGTTACACCATCCCATTCACATACTCACCCCCACCGTCCAAAAAAATCCTGGACCCACCACCCAGTCAAAGGGAAATGGCAGCCGCAGAAGCTTTAAAGCTGCTAGAAAAAGGAGTCATCCAACCGGTCCCCACAGACCAGATCGGATCAGGAAATTACTCCAGGTTCTTTTTAGTGCCAAAAAAGACAGGGGACCTGAGACCAATATTGGATCTCAGCAGACTGAACCAATCCATCACGAAATCCAAATTCCGAATGGTCACGTTACAATCCATTCTCCCATTGTTGGAGAAGGATGTTTGGATGTGCTCCATAGACCTCAAGGACGCCTATTATCACATACCGATACATCAGGCGTCCAGGAGGTATCTGCGCTTCAGCCTGGGAGTCGGTCATTACCAATTTTGTGCTCTGCCCTTTGGTCTCACCACAGTCCCCAGGGTGTTCACCAAGTGTTTGGCAGTAGTGACGGCTCACCTGAGAAGTCTTGGATTCCAAGTGTTTCCCTATCTGGACGACTGGCTCCTGACTGCCACCACCAGGCATCTACTAATGGACAACCTCAAAGCCACCATCTCCCTGGGTGCTACCCTGGGGATTACATTCAATTGGTCAAAGTCTGTCTTGCTGCCCTCTCAGCGCATAAGGTTCATAGGAGCAGAGATAGACTCAAAATTGATGCGTCTTTCTTCCTGCCGAAAGGATCCAAACTTTACAGGGCCAAGTTCAAGCTCTGATCTCGAGATCCAAAGCCCCAGCCAGGATGGTTCTACAAGTTTTAGGTTCAATGTCTGCCACGGTTCTTTTAGTTCCTCTGACAAGATTGCACATGAGGATTCTTCAGTGGCTATTGTCAACTCAATGGTCCTTTCAGGACCTTCCCTCAATCATCACATCATGATTACGGAAACATGCAAACGGGACCTTCGCTGGTGGCTTCAGACATCCAATCTAAATCAAGGAAGCCCTTTGTTATTCCCTCTCCAGTGGTTACCCTGACGACAGATGCCTCCCAGATAGGGTGGGGGGGGGCATTGTCTGGGCAGGTTAGTTCAGGGCTCCTGGCTTCCAGACGAAGCTCTTCTCCACATCAATGTGTTGGAGATGAGGGCTGTACTTCTATCCCTACAGGCCTTACACAAGTTTCTTCCTCAGGGCATCATCGCCATCCACACAGACAACATGTCTGTGGTCTGGTATCTGAACAAACAAGGAGGGACCAGATCTTACCCCCTTTGCAGAGAGGCCATGAGGGTGTGGGAATGGGCTGTAGCTACCAACCGCTTCTTGGTAGCGACCCACATTCCGAGGAAATCAAATATATTGGCAGACAAATTGAGCAGGACAATTCTCTCTCCTCACGAGTGGTCCCTAAACGAAACAGTAGCAGCTCAGGTTTTCAGGAGATGGGGGACGCTGCGACCTATTTGCAACTCCACTAAACACCAAGTGCAAAGGTTCTTCTCCTTGACTCCACATCAAGGAGTACCAGCTATGGATGCTCTAGCACAACCTTGGCCAACAGGGCTACTTTATGCCTTTCCTCCGATTCCACTTCTCTCCAAAGTCATTCAAAAGCTTCTCAATTGGGGTCCATAATGATACTGATTGCCCCATACTGGCCTCGTCAGGTATGGTTTCCTTACCTGAAGAAACATGCGTGGACGATCCGTGGACTTTAGACCTAATTCGGACCTGCTAATTCATCAGTCGGGACAACAGCATCAGTCCCTTCGATCTTTGAAGTTGACAGCTTGGCTCCTCCACTTCCGACCTTAGTCAGAAGTCACACATTAGACCCGGAAGTTGTTCACATTTTATCTTCGGCCCACAAACCCACCACTAACAAATTGTACCTCAGTAAGTGGAAGAGGTTTGCTATCTGGGCTCAACTCAAGGGCTTAGACCCTATCACTGCTCCTATCCCAGAGGTTTTGAAATTTTTAACATCCCTATTTAATCAAGGATCTTCTGTCTCTACTATTAAAGTCCAACTAGCGGCAATCTCTAAATTTCACGAGTCCATGGATCCTCCATTGATGAGCTGCAGACTATGCAAAACTTTCATTAAAGGTGCGGGTCTGTTGAGACCCCAGTTTCTCATCCTGCCTCCGTGGGATCTAGATTTAGTGCTTCGTGCATTGACATCTTCCCCTTCGAACCGGCTGCTACATGTGAGTTAAAATATCTGTCTTGGAAAACTGCTTTCTTAGTTGCAATTACTTCTGCAAGAAGAGTTTCAGAGCTTCAAGCCCTGTCCATTAAACCACCGTATTTGATTTTCCACAAGGACAGAGTATCTCTTAGGCCTAATCCATCCTTTGTCCCAAAGGTCTGTTCTAATCTTTGTCTCCAACAGTCTCTAGAGCTACCAGTTTTCTTCCCAAATTTCTCCAATGAAGCAGAATACACTCTCCATAAATTGGATGTTCACAGGCAATTACGCTTCTATTTAGACAGGACTCAGCAACTTCGTAAGTCAGACCAGTTGTTTGTGTCCTTCTCAGATAATAAATTGGGTCAAACCATCACAAAAGCTACTATTTCCAAATGGATTAGAGATTGCATAACTCAGGCTTATTCTTCTTGAATAAGCAACTTACAACATCTATCAAAGCTCATTCTACCAGAGCTATGGCTACTTCTATAGCTTTTCATTCCAAGCTCGCTATATCGGAGATTTGTGCTGCGGTTACTTGGTCCAATCCACACTTTCATTTCCCACTACAAATTGGATGTGGCATCTAAAGGACGAGCATCATTTGGTTCCACGGTACTCAGGAGTGTTTTCCAGTGAGCCACCCAGGATTCAGGTGCTAGGGACGCTGTCCCATCAGTCAGAATGTAGGCGAGATAGGATCACATAACATCTTTTAGTTATGTACTCACCATAACTTCAGATGTTTGGGATCCATCTACATTCCTAATACCCACCCTCCTTCCCCTGCCTTGGAGATCAGAAGAGATTGAACGGTTTTGAGTTCTACTGTTTTATCTTGTTTCATCTGACGATGTTATATAAGCAGGGCGTGCATGTGTGCATGTATGCGGACAAACTCGATCTGGGGGACTGGTAGTGGTGCATCCTGGGATATAGTAAGCTCAGCCAATAAGAGACTTCGCTCTTTGGCATAAGCGTGCCGAGTCGGAGCCGAGGGATCGGCTCCGAACCCATCAGTCAGAATGTAGGCGAGATGGATCCCAAACATCTGAAGTTATGGTGAGTACATAACTAAAAGTTCCAATGGATGGGGATGTTCCTCTATGCTCTCCCCTTTTCTGTGGTAACCACAGCTCTCTCAAAGATGCAGGAGAACTCTCCAGCAGTCATATTGGTAAGTATCTTTGGGCCCAAATAACATTAGCTCTTCTTAAAATGGCCAAGGGCAATTGCCATAAACCTCCCAACAGAATGGAATTACTCACATAATACAAGGGATCACACCTATCCTTCAGAATTTACATCCGACTGCTAGGATGATTACATTTTGATTCAACCTAGCCACCTTTTCTGAGAGAATATACAGCATATACTAGCGGAGGCTAGAAAACCTGCCAGTAGAAAATCTATTTTAGCCAAATGGAAGAGATTTTTCTATATGAATTGCTCAGGTTGGGCATTTCTTGCTTATCTTTTAGGATTCATCTTTCAGCCATTTCTGCTTGTTTGCCTTTAGATCCCCCTTTTCTTCCTTTTGGAAGGGGTGCTGCATATCCTTCCATCTCCAAAGCAAGTGACTCCTTGAGATCTTTATTTTTTCTTCGACCTGTGTCCTATAAGTAGTGCCCACTGATGCAAGGTACAGTTATTAGGTTTACCTGTACACATTCTGCATTAGCTGTCTTTTCATTCTAGTAGATCCTAATCAATATGTTATCTTCTATAGTGTTAGAGTCAAGCTTTGTTTTTGTTGTTTCAGGATTGTGATATGCAACCACAAACTAGTAATTTGTATCGGGTCTATATTAGAAGACTGAAGTCCGCTATGAGCGAACACCATTTGGGCGACACCAAATGCGCGACAACGGGAAATATCGAACAAGAAAAAAAAGGCAGGCAAACTGTCAAACTGTTTTATGCAGGGGGCAAGCCCCCCCCTGCACTCCCCATATCCCCACTACTTAAATATGCCAACTCTGAGATCGCACTACATTGAAAGGGAAGGATTCCCTACGGCAATCTCAGTTCATACTTTCGATATTTCCTGTTTTCGCACATTTGGTGTCGCCCAAATGGTGTTCTCTCATAGTGGACTTCTGTCTTTTAATATAGACCAATTTGTATCATACTTAATATTTCAGTTCTTTTTTGATTACTTTTTAATCCAGATTATAGAAATTCTGTTTGTGTTCAAATGATTATGCTTCATTGCCTTCATAGAAGTGCATTAATTGCTAACACAGTATAAGGTACTGCTGCATAATTGCTGTTATGTTGGTCGATTTCCATCTGTACTAGGGCAGTCCATCCATTATAGGTGGATAATCTGTTAGAAAAAAATTGCAAATATAAAGTATTGTGTATAATTGCTGGCTATGCTCAGACTTCTCCTTTGAACAATAAATTAAATGGGTTCAGGCTGCTAGGCAGCAAGACATTTCCTTGTGATACTTTTGGATGAGGACACATGGCTGAAGTGGAAGTGTATGTCTGTTACAGATTCACCGTGGGTACAAAAAAGCATGAAGCTGTATAACTATAGCTTTAATAACAAAACTTCCTTGGGGGGGGGGGGGTTGGATAATGTCGGTTTCCCTCAAGGCAGCTGGAGACAGCAGACAGTATGGCAGACATCAGCAGCAGGATGCCTAGTGGGCATGTTAGTGGAAATGAAAATGTAGGGTACAATGAGCAGTGCCTTTTAATGGTGTGTGCAGACTATATCCATTTGGAGGTTGGCATATTGGTCAAGCTGTTTACTTCACAGACAAAAGGTACTGGGTCTGAGTCACAGTAAGGGAAACTAACCAGGCTTAAAATGGTGCACAAGGGCAGCTAGCCTAGTACTTGCCTATGAATCTGTTACCACCTTTACAGTGACTGGGGAGTGGAATGTTGCCTAAAACAAATGCTGGAGCATGGGTATGACTACAGCAACATGCAGGATTTCCTTTATGCTGTAGCATATATTTATATGTTGTAGTTACGTAAGCATTTACTGTACACCAGTTGCAACATACATTACTTCACTGCCCCAAGTACTTGGTTAGTGACGCTGTGGGCATGGCGCTGCATGCTTCTCTGTGCCCATGGTTAATTTGCAACATCCATATAACTCTCCATCTAAATTTTACCTCAGTCATGTGTCCCTGACCAGATGCACCAGAGGGAAATCTCTCTCTACATAGCCTTCAGAATTATTGTCATAAGAGCATTATCTTAAGGTGTACTGTGATTACTTTTTAAACTAATGGAAAAAGACACTGTATTTGTCATAATTTTCACTTGCTGTGTCCCATATAAAGAGAGAGTTTGCAAGTTATGTTTAGTGGTTAAGTTTCATTTGCCAGTCGCCAATCTTGTTTTTTTTCCCCTCTATTAGAAATCTGACTATCCAAATGGAATTCCAGAATGTGGAACCGATGCTCTGAGGTTTGCTTTATGTGCTTACACAGCTCAAGGTAATGAACATTTTCTGTGCGGCATAATTGTGAACTGTGTAGTTACATACAGATTTGCCTGACTTATCTCTAGACTTCTAGTTTCACTACTTAAAAAAGGAGCAGTAGCTCATAGCTGTGCTATACTTTCATTTTGGCTTTCTCATAGGTTCTCCCATTTATGTTCTTGAATTTCTTTTCTGTTCTGACCTCACAACTGTTTCTAGTGATTATTCCACGTGTCATCTGGTCTAAAAAAAACTGTTTCCTCTCATTCTTTTAACTGTCCACCTTTTAATGTATCTGTAAACCCCACTTGTTTGAATGGTGTTACTTGCTTATTAATTTTGTAATGGTTCTTAGAAGTTTACGTCCCATCTTTCATTATTCCTTCCTCAAAGGTCTACTTGCAGTTCCTTTTGCTTCATCCTTTATAGCGATGAGTCCACCTTAACAGCACACCGTAATTAGGTTTCACTAGATGTATTTATGCATAGTGGTGCCCTATTTATATATATATATATATATATATATATATATATATATATATATATATATATTATATCATAAACCTCCTTCTGTGTCCTAGTAACATTTATTCATATTTAGATGATTTAATATGACTTCCCACAGGTACATTTCCCTTTCAGCTGTGTAGTACGGCGGTAGCGTTGTTACCTCACAGCAAGAGGTTCTCCCATTCGATTCTCGGCTGGGCTTGGGAGTGCCTTGTGCGTGGAGTCTGCATGTCCTCCCCGCGGTTGGGTAGCGTTTGAAAGACATGCGTGCATAAATGGGCGTGCCTTCATTGAAGGTTGTACGTCGAGCTGGCACCTCTGCGTTTTGTAAAGATCTACTGCCAGTCATTAGTGGACCAGAGTTCTGCTGTGGCTACCCCTTACAGGGAAAAGCCGAAAGACAAACAACAACAACAACAGTATCCTGTTTTTGAACTAGGTAGGTTTTAATACGACTTTTCTTTTAATCATGCCAAGTCCAATGTTAGCATTTGATTTCATCTATCTTGTGCATCAGCCCTTGTTACTGTCTCTCACACTTTCTGGAAAGAGTGCATTTCTCAGTGTAACTTAAGGAATCTGGCATTCTTCAGAGAGAATTGTCATTTACCATTATCCATTACTCTGTCTAATTGTCATTCATTCATCCATCCATAAAGTTGCTCTTTTCAATTAATGACCCTTTACATTGTGCTTTATTGTTTAACTGAAACATTTGTAATATTTGTAGCCCTTTCCCTTTGCTTAGTTTTGCTTTCTGAAGGTCATCATTTGCTGCATTGGATGACAGCTTCCATCTACAAGTACATACGTCTTTGCTCTTGTTCTCCACTAACCAGTAAAATGTTCAGTCGTTCTTTTAATTCTTACTTTCACAACTAAATATATTTTCCCCTACTACTGAGTACAGATTTTTTTTTCTTTGCTATTTCTCCCTTTGCCTGCTCCCCATCTGAGCCACACTGTACTGCTGTGAGTTTGTCATTCAAGTGATGACTGAAGGGAGAACTCATCTGAATCCTGTTATTTTCCCCTGCAGTTTTTTTAGATATCGCTCTTTGTACCATTTGCACACCTAAGAATGTGGGTGTTGCATACCTCCCGAGTGCAGTGGACAGTGACCAAAGCAGGTCTGAGTAGTTTGATGGCTGTGAAGCCACAGGTACCTCACATTCGCCGTTTGGGTGGAGTGGTTGTCAGTATCACACAGATGGTCAGCTTGCAGACTTTTATTAGTCTCCGATTCCTGCTGAGGAGATCATTAGAAACTGTCCACCTTGAAACTGTCCAGAATACTCTTGTCGCCAAACTAATCCATCTATGCAGTGCTTAAAAATTACCTGAACTTTCAGCTCCTATTTCTGATAGAATTTTATTCAGTCTTCTGCCTGTTCAGATATTCTGCTAGTCATATTTTCAAACAAATTGTTGTTGACAATGAATGGGGAATTAAAATGATGTGTAGTGTATTTTCTGTCATACTGTCCTCCAATCACTTGTAGACCCAAATAGTGTTTGCTTGCAGTAGTCAGAGTTAAAATAATGGATGTTCATCGTGTTTCACTGTTGCAGTCATCACAATTGAGTTATCCTGCTGGCAGGTCACCCGCAGTCGGCCCGAATTCCAAAGTCTTGGTCCGGCATCAGTTGCTGTCGCCTCCTCCTTGATGTCAGTGCGGCAGGGGTATAAAAGATGCAGCTGATGCCATTTTCTTCAGTCTTTCTTGCTGTGCAGTGCCCGAAGCAAAAGGAGTTCACAAGTGCCGGTCGGCTAACTCCTGAGATTTTCAAGTTTGAATTTCAGATCCAAAGTCTTCATTAAAGTTAAGTACCCCATTGGGGAAACTTTTTTTCTTGCTCCAGACCGATGTCAGAAAAAGTTAATAATTGTATTTTTTGTGGGAAGCAAATCATAAGGATTTTCATTCTTAATGTATTCCTTGCCTGGGCCCTGACCACGACATTGCTAGTTGTCAGTTTTGTGCTAGATTTAACCAACGCACTAAGCGTCAGTACGATTTTGCATTTCATTATTTTGGCAGAAGATTTAATTATTTAATGCCATCGGAACATCCGACTACCGGAATTTATAAAAAGCGCAAAGAAAAGGACAGGCATCCGAGGTCCAAAACCGACGATGAGGCTTCAGCTAGGCCAGTCTCCGGTTCTCAGTGAGGTGCTTTCGCAGCCCCTGGCGCCCGCTACCTCAGAGCCGCAGGCCACTTCCGACTCCCACGTGGAGTCGACTAGGCTGCTCAAGGTATTGGACCCTCGGAAACTATTCCCTCAGATGGGTCCGGAGCCGCTGAGCAGGCATCAGCTTCTGAGGGTGTGTTCAGGCCTACACAGTTATATGTAAAAACAACTTCAGCTTCAAAGGCAAAGACTAAAGCACCTCTAAAGACAAAGAAACAAGTACAACATTCACCAAGACAGGCCTCCATGCCTAAAAAACAGATGCTTAAAATGGCCGAAGACCTAATTACTTTGATCAGAGGTTCCCATCCCCCTCCTGATAAGAGACCTAGGCAAGAGACAGAATATGAATCTTCAGATCAAGTTTCCATTTCCTCTGATTTCTCTTCTGAACAGGGATACTCTCTTCCTCCTTATGAGGATTCTAATGCTGAAGAATCTATCCCTTCAGCCTCTCCTCCTGAAGATTATTCCTTTGGGGAGACCCTGCATACTATGAAGGGAGCATTTTCATTGGGAAAGCCAAGATTACTCAGAATCTTAGAAAAGGCTCAGAGATTTTCTTTTACTACCTCAGCACAGGCCCCTTGCTATTCCTCCTGTTTTAGACATTGTAGATTATGTATTTATAGAGTCCAGTCTCACTCCTGACTCTTTACCACCAGCTCCTGTTAAGCCAGACAGATACTACAGGGTTCCTGACTCACGTAAATTTCTTTATAGAAACCCTGCTTCTGACCCAGAAACTATTTCTCAGGGTCCCAAAGGGGTCAAGGCGTCCACTGCAAAAAACCCTATTCCCTCTGATAGGGATTCAAGGGCCCTGGACAGATGGGGGAAAAAGATTTACACTTCTGCTACCTTGGCTGTAAGGACCTTAAATTGTCAATTTCATATGCTTAAACATCAGCAATATCTTATGTCACTACTAAAACAGAAAATGTTGACAAATTCTGAATGTGCAGAAAACAAAGAAATGCAGGATTTATTGCATGCAGCTGAACAAGTGGGAAAGCATACATTGCAATGTGGTTTTGATTCTCTGGAGGCCTCCTTCAGGGCCACTGTTACGGGTTCTGTCATTAGGAGGCATGCTTGGTTAAAGGAACAGAATCTGCCCGATCATGTTAAAGCAAAATTATTAGATGCTCCACTACAGCATGATGCCTTGTTTAGCATTAAAGCAGAAGAGGTGTTGAAGAAAATGGAGGACAAAGCTAAATCTATGCAAACAGTCAAGGATTTCTTACAGGTACAACCTCCCAGATTTAGCAGGAACTGGCCTGCAAAGAATTGGTCCTTTCCAGTGTCAGGCCACAAAAAGGCGGATCCCAGCCCCAGGTCTCATGCAGAGATGAGGTGCTTCTACCTCCAAAAGTGGAGAAGATAAAATACAGCCATTCAGGAAACAAGTCTCAATGACTTTCCCCTGCCAGCACCGAGCACTTATCTTTTGGCAGCCCCTTTAGAGGGAAAACTAGCACTTTTTTCACAAAATTGGCACATGATCACCCAGGACAACTGGGTCCTGAATATAGTTTCTCAAGGCTACAGGTTCCATTTTCACAACCTGCCAAGGGCAAACGGAATGCCAGACCTGCCACACAATCAATGGGCAGAGGCTCAAAAACAAGTTTCAGCCCTCATGGACATGAGGGCCATTCAGTGAGTGCCACAGCAAGAGCAGGGACTAGGATTTTACTCAAGACTGTTCTTGGTGCCCAGAAAGGACAATGCATGGAGACCAATACTGGACCTGTCTATTCTAAACATTTCTGGATATTCCGAAATTCAAAATGTTGACTCTGCACCAGCTTCTGACCATGCTGGGCAAGAAGGCATGGCTTGTGACTTTAGACCTAAAAGAGGCATACCTGCATGTCCCAATCAGACTTTCATGCAGAAGATACCTCAGATTTATAGTTGGCTCAATGCACTACCAATTCTCTGCGCTGCCCTTTGGCTTATCTACTGCGCCCATGGTCTTCACAAAATGCCTGGCACCAGTAATTGCATTTTGCAGACAGAGGAATACAAATTTATCCTTACTTGGACGATTGCCTTATTCAAGCAGAGAACAAAGACATTCTACTACAGCATCTGGCGTTTGTAAAAAGATTGCTAACATGCTTAGGGTACACAGTAAACGAAAAGAAATCAAAACTAGTATCCTCACAAGAGATGATATTCCTGGGTGCAAGCTTAAATACAACTGCCCAGATGGCTTATCTCACGCCAGACAAAGACAACTGACTACTTATTTCAAAATGTTGGCACCAAAGACCCAGTTATCTGCAAGAAAAATTCTGCAGGCTTTGGGCTTCATGGCATCCTGCATACTGCTAATTCCATATGCAAGACTGCATATGAGGAAACTACAATGGTATCTAAAAAGTGTTTGGACTCAACATTGCCACAGCCTGGAAACAATAATTACCCTCATTCCCTGCCTGCAACAGGAGTTTCGATGGTGGGCAAAGGCCTGTCACCACAACAAGGGACAGCCTTTCACTTTACCCACAGCCAGGCAGACATTAACAACATATGCATCAGTTTATGCCTGGGGGGCCCATATGGCAGGAAGATGTATTCAGGGCACATGGTCCACAAGCCAAATGCATCTACATATCAATCAAAAATAGATGCTAGCTGTTCAAAATGCCCTCACAGCCTTCAAGGATCTACTTCATCCAGGACAACTATTGATAAAGACGGACAATACTACAGTCATGTGGTACATAAGCAGGGAGGCACACATTTCTACCCCCCTGTGCAGACTAGCTATGACTTTGTGGGACACAGCATTGACTTACCAAGTACATCTGCAAGCACAATACCTGCCAGGAAGGATAAATTCTCTGGCAGACAAACTACGCAGAAACCTAATGGATCCCCACGAGTGAAAATTGGATCCAAAAGTCTTCAGCATGATAACAAGGAAATGAGGATGCCCGGACATAGACCTCTTTGCCTCGCCTCACAACTGCCAACTACAGAAATTCTGCACAAGGACTTATCACAAGCTAGCATGGAAAATGGATGCTCTATCTTTCAGCTGGAAAAACTTAACAGTATATGCCTTTCCCCCACTGCCTGTCCCCTCCAAGGTACTCCTAAAGATCAGACAAGAGAAGCCAAAAATGATACTGATTGCCCCAGATTCGCCCTGCCAGCACTGGTACCCAATCCTAATGACCTTGTCTCAATGCCCAGCCTGGACATTGCCTCAAATTCCTCACTTATTGACTCAACAAAACAGTCCGATCTTGTACAGCCAGCTCAAGACCTTAAACCTGGCAGCATGGTGGATAATGTAACCATTCAAAACACGCCTCTGTCTAAAGCAGTGATGGATGCTATTTTGGAGGCCAGGAGGCCTAGCACCAGAAAATCTTATGCAGAAAAATGGAAGAGATTCTGTGCTTGGAACCAGGCACAAGGAATTAACACAATTGTACCAAATATCCCTCAGATTTTACAATACTTAACTGAGATGCTGGACAAAGGCCTATTCTTTTCCTCTCTTAAGATTCATGCCTCTGCCATTTCAGCTCACTACAATACAGAACCACCTCTGTTCTCTCATCCATTACTAAGGCAGTACCTCAAAGGGGCCAAAAACATAAGACCCCCAAGGAGAGCACCAATACCTGCATGGGTATTGAATTATGTCTTGGAAAAACTCACGCTGCCTCCTTTTAAACCAGCCTCTACAGCTGATATAAAATTCTTATCTTGGAAAACAGCTTTGCTCCTAGCAATAACCTCTTCAAGATGAGTTACAGGCACTCATGGTTGTGGAAACCTTTATCATTTTCCATCAGGGCAGGGTTTCTGAAGACAAACCTGACATTTATGCCTAAGGTAGTGTCCACTGTGGCCCTGAATCAAACAATTCATTTGCCTACCTTTTATCCAAAGCCACAGAATAAGGGTGAGAGACTTCTGCGTTCTTTGGACATTCACAGGCAGCAACGTTTCTACTTGGACAGAACCAAAGCTTTCAGAAAAACTGAACAACTTCTAGTGGCATATGCTGCAGGATCACAAGGAAAGGCTATCTCAAAGCAGACTATTTCAAAATGGATAGGCCACTGCATTCATTTTTGCTATTCACAGCATGGCAAATCAGTGCCCAAGGGCATTAGGCCACATTCAACCAGAGCAGCAGCCACTTCAGCAGCCTTCCTCAGAGGAGTACCAACCAAAGACATCTTAGAGGCTGCAACTTGGAGTTCAGTGCACACTTTTACAAAGCACTATCACTTACCTCTCTACTCTAAATCTAGAGCAGGCTTTGCCACTGCAGTTCTGCAGGGCCTCATTGCCTCTCCTAATCCTATTTAGCCCCAGCCGCCCAACCATAGCTTTGGGATTCAACCCAATTGTAATGACTGCAACAGTGAAACACGACGAACATATTACAGCTGTGTACCTACCATAAATGTAGATGTTAGTGTGTGTTCACTGCTGCAGTCCAGGTTACCCACCATCCCCCTTTCCTTTGCTGGGTCTAATCTGTACTTCTCTAATCTGTACAACTTATGTGGTGT